>NC_085867.1:21255704-21378204 GCF_034702125.1 Engraulis encrasicolus | reverse complement strand
ACACACGCACGCACGTACACACGCATCCACACACACACACGCATCTACACACGCACACGCATCCACACACACACACGCATCTACACACGCACACGCATCTACACACGCACACGCATGCACAATTGCTGCAGAGCTGCGGCCCACACTTGACTGCAGATTTATGACATGGAGGCAACCAGAGGGAGTTTGTATGAGAGAGTGAGTGTGTGTACATGTAAATGTGTGTGTGTGTGTGTGTGTGTGTGTGTGTGTGTGTGTGTGTGTGTGTGTGTGTGTGTGTGTGTGTGTGTGTGTGTGTGTGTGTGTGTGAGAGCGTGTACATGAGTGTACATGCGTGTACGTGCATGCGTGCGTGTGTGTGTGCATACTTGGATATATGCATACGTGTGTGCATGTTTGTTTAAATGTTTGTGTTCATATACGTGTGTGAAGTCATGCAACTATAGATTACATGCATCTCTGTATTACTGTGTGTCTGTGTACATACCATCTTTTTTCAGTAAATATGCAGGCTTATATTTCAGTGTGTGTGTGTGTGTGTGTGTGTGTGTGTGTGTGTGTGTGTGTGTGTGTGTCTGTGTGTGTATGTGTGCGCGTGTGTGTGTGTGTATTTGTGTATTTGTACCAGTGTTTGTGTGCACCATACCGTACTGTACTGTGTGTTTGTGTGTTCGTGTGTTTTTGTGTGGGTGGGTCTCTCCCTGGCCTGCACAGCCCATCGCTGTAATCTAAAGGGATTCTCTGTCCAGCAGTGAGATGATGGAGACAATTAGCTGGCAGCTGCACTGGGACCAGCAGCACACAGAAAACCCCAAATAGCACACTTTGGCTAGCGCAGACCAAGATTAATCGGCTGCGGTTTCGGTTCTGGCTTCTGCTCTGCATATTTGTTTTCTTCATAGAGTGTTGATGTAATAATAGTCACATATCATTATCATCATATCAGTATTGTATCCATGAACGCTGTTTGGAAATATCCACCCAAGCCAAGTAGGATTAAAGGCCTTATAGTAACTGTTTTGTAAACTATTTAAAATCAGTTTAATTATAATTACAGTATAAACCATGAAGTAATTTATTTAATACTGTGAAGACTACAGGATACCAGTGGCAAAATGAAGACACCTAACCCCATATACATTATACCCGTAGTCAATACCACATCTTCACTATACCCTATCCGCCATACTCACTACACCATTCGGTACTTGCAATACCATATTAATTGCACGTGTGCACTACTAACCACTATGAACTACCCTCGTTCAATGTTGCCCCATATTAACTACACATTTCTGTGGGGACTGTAGCACACCCATCCACCACTTGCAGGCCCATGGGGACCCAATTTCAACTCCCGTCTGGGTCATATCCCATCTCTGAACTCTCTCTCTCTCTCTCTCTCTCTCTCTCTCTCTCTCTCTCTCTCCCCATCTCTGAACTATTTCTCTCTCCCCATCATTTCCTGTCCAGTTCTTCACCTGTCAATTTGCCTGACTGTGGCATATTAACCGCCCATTTTCACTATCCCATATTAACCACCTTGTTTACCACTGAAAGAACACCAAGCCAAGGCTGGGAGGAGTCTCGCGAGGATTAAATGTGTGTGTATGCCCATGTGTAGTAGCCTATGTGTCTGTCCGTGCACCAGCACACACATGCTCACCAGTCTGGCTGTCCGTCAGATGGGGATTACAGATTAAAATTATTTTGGTTTTTATTTGAGTTCCGTCCAGACAGTAAAGGGTTCATCAAATTAAAAAAACGAACAATATCATCAAGCACCACGGTAGACTCCTCTTTAGAAGGGACAGAGGACAGTAGCATTCAGGATGTTGTTTTAGATTTATTGCAATTCTGTATCCTATGTACATTAGTGTTGTATTTACAGCAAAGTAAACCACTTCTCTCTTTTTTTTCTCTTTATCTCATATTCATTAAACAACCATTCAAATTGGCGCTCTGCTTTCTAAGTCCACATGAGTTCTTTTTGTCCAAGGTCAACATGAGTTCTCTTTGTCCAAGGATGGAAACAAACAAAAACCTAAAATAGAAAATAAAACATCGCTGCTAGACAGAACCTAAAAAGAAGAGGGTAAACAAAAAAAGCATAGTTTTTGATAAAAAATAAAATAAAAAATAGAAAAGGCTTTATGATACAGGGGGAAATAAATACTATAGACATGAAAAACATCTGGCACTATACGCGTTTTAGAGTAACCTTTTCCAATACAAGATAGTCCCCAGTTTGTACTATATGTTCTGTTTTGAAATCCTGGAGCTGCAGGTGGTGGTGGGTGGTTCTGTCATATTAGTTTGCATTGCCCACAAACAGCAATATGACATTAATCTAATACTCGGAGGCGATACAATTATTTAAACTCTTAACTTGCCTCTGCTTCTCTGTGCATTTGCAAAAAATGGTTTCGTCAATGGTGATTTAGATTCATTAGTGATCTAAAGAATGGTTGCCTTCTTCTCCTCCACTTTCAGAAGTAGGGGCCTTTATTAGATATTTATCTTATTTTAGCATATTTAGCATATTTACTCTATTATGCACAAATGTCATGATCTGCATCAGCTTGTGGGTAAACAGAGAAAGGGTCTATGACTCAGTCTCAGGCAGTCAGGAGAAACCGCATTGAAGACGGAGTCTCAAGTGGCTTTCCCAGAGCCATTGACGAAGTTACCGTACATAGAACCACTTCGAGTTCTTTGGCTTGCTAAGTACATCAGTACAAGAGATCTTATGAGGTAAGTCCAAAAGAACATGGTTTAAAGTCCCTGCCTTTCAATTTTCAATTTTTAACAATGCTTTTGAAGGAAGTACCATGACTAGTACTGCATACAGGGTGGAAAGGAATGGACATTCATGTCATGTGAAGCTGGCCTGAAAAACGTCCAAGCTGTACCTACATGCTTCATTCAGTACGTCACAAAAGCACCTCTATCAGAAACAGCACTGGTGGGGAGGCTATTCCTCACGACTGTACAGAAGCGTTCAACAACATGCATCAATGCATGTGTGGGTGTAATGAGGCCGCTCTGTTTACCGTCATGCTTTCAGCACAGCCGTGGAGGAGAAGAGAAGAGCAGAGCAGAGGAGAGCCTAGCGGAGCGGGACAGGTCTGGACCTTATAGGCAGGGTGAGAACACCATACAGAGACCTGCATAGATCACACAGCTTGTACGCACTGTACGTAAAACACATCACATCCACCGAACCACTCAGGCACACACCTGCACACATACACAAACGTACACACACACCACCATAGAAATAAATAGAGTATTGTTTTATATATGACGGACTGTCGATCTCTGTTTCTGGTCACCCCCCCCCCCCCCTGTGGAGTGAAGAAGGGATATGGAGTAGAAGATTAAAGTGATGTTGTGGGTAAAGGATCGCTGCTACGTCATCGGTCTGATGCCTTGGCAGCTATCGTCGAATGAGTCTTGCTTACACTGTACAGGTAGGCTACATCATGAGGATGAGGTGAGGTATGTCCTGAACCTGAACTCCCTAAACTGCATAAGTGCATCTGTGAGCTTCAACCAGACGGGCCCAGACTAAGAGGAGCTACAGTACCTGTATACAGTACGGTGCATTTCCCAACATCCACCTTGTTAAGTCCCGCCCATTTCAATGATTGCTGTACTTTCACAGAATTTTCGGTTTACTAGTTGTGGTTAACACTCGCCACTAATATGACTCCACAGCACAAACGGCTATCCGGATACCACTATACATGTAGAGTAGTAATGCGGTGCCAGTATAACTGGTGTATAGAGGTGGATAGCTGCGAGCAGTTGCCAGTTAGCAGCGTTGGCTAGCAATGGGCCACTGCATTGCAATAAAGTACATGGTGAGTCACTATGGGTTTGGGAAATGCACTCCTGTGTCTCTCTCTCTCTGCTGGACGCCTCTGGCTGGTGATTGTCCTTTCGATCTGACCATTTACGCAACACATATTAGCAAACAACAAAAAAAGAAAACCTTGGAAAACAATAGAAATATGAGGGTGGTTTCAACACAATTCTTTTAAAACAATGTCCCATCTATCAATCTTCTGATATTAGCAGATTACAAAGACAAAAAATAAAAACAAAACAAAAGCATACCACAACACAAAAATGAAAAATAGAATGTAAAAATTGTTTTTTTTGTTAAAAAAAAAGTTAAATGATGCAACCATGAGCCTGTGTTTGTCCCATCACTTTAAAAAAGAAGGAGATGCTTACAGCTCATAATTGTTTTTCCTCCACTTTATAGCGTAACTATACACAAGTACTTTACACATGGACATGATGAGCCTATATCCATCCATCCATCCGTCCGTCTTTCAAACCTGAAAGAAAAAACTCAGTTTGAAATCTCCACAGTCTAATCAGACTGTCCAAAAAAACAGGTATCATCTTTTGAAGATGTCCACTTCACACCGCTTCAGCGAAGTCTGTGAAGTCTCCGTGAAGCGATTGGCTCGAAGTCTCAGACACTCACGTCAGTGTTTGTGATGTGCACAGTTCACGTCTTCTCCGAGTAACGCAAGATAAATATAAAACTCTTTTAGCGACCCTGACTCCGCCTTATCTCCTCAACACAAGTCCATCATGTCCTCTCCTCCTCTTCTTCCTTTTTTTCTTCCTCTTCTCCCCTCATCCGCGTCGCGGGCAGCCCTCTCCCTGGCCAGGTTAGCTGCCGTCGCTCCAGTCGGGCATGATACTGACGCTGTGCACCGCGTGGTACTGGTGCGGCGAGAGCGTGGTGCGCGGGATGCCATGCGAGTACAGCGAGTACTCGTTACCCTGGAGACCGGGAGCCCCGCCCCCTGGCGACTGAAGCCCCGCTGCCGTGGTCACCCCGACGCCGACGCCGACCCCTGGCCCACTGGGCGCCCCCGGACTGCACTGCCGCACGGCCCCCAGAGTCTGGTGGTGGGGCCCCATGGAGCCCTGGTACATGGGCACGTGGGCGTCGGCCAGGCCGGGGGAGGCGTGGCCCGTCACCCCGCTCAGCCGCGACACCAGCGGGCCCGAGGCGAAGTGGGCCGAGAAGTGCTGGTGGTAGGGCAGCCGGTCCATGGGCTGCATACCCACCGAGCAGCTGCTGTAGGGCGAGACGCCCGCCCAGGTGTTGCAGCTGATGTCCTCCAGGCTGGGCACGGGCTCGGCCCCCTGGCTGGCGCTGGCGTACATGCAGGCCTGCCGCTGGCCCGCCTCGGTCCGGTAGGGGCCGGCACCGGCACCCGCCAGGCCCAGGGACTGGGAGTAGCTGACGGGTCGGTAGTAATGGTCCTCCTCGCTGGACGAGCTCTCCATGTACGCCTTCTTGTAGGAGTGGTCACCAGTGTGGCAGTCGTCCTCTACTATTGGGGGGATGGGAGAGAGAGAGAGAGAGACAGAGAAGCAGAAAAAGATAGATAGAGAGAGAGAGAGAGAGAGAGAGAGAGAGAGAGAGAGAGAGAGAGAGAGAGAGAGAGACGGAGACAGAGAGAGAGAGACGGAGACAGAGAAAGAAAGAGGAGAGTGAGTAACTTCTATGATATCAGCCAGTTCCAAAAATCTAAAATTTGCAGACCATAACATTACGCTGAACAGGGATGGGGAGTTGAAGTAAGAGCTCATTAACAAGCACGCTGCTATGTACTCCCAGTAGTGGCAGTGGAGATAGCGCCTTGCCCTTAGCATTCCCGTCTGACCCCCTACACTCTGCAATGTGGACCTCTGCACTGCTGGGTGATAAGACACGAGATGGGCAGTCTTGCGCTCCACCACAGATAAAAGAAGCAACAGAAGAATGGCCGACACGTACACGCACACACGCATGCGTGCGCACACACACACAGACACAGACACAGACACAGGGGGTGCGTTTCAATATGTGACCTTGTACCAGGAAGTAATATGTCATGATGACATCACTGACAACAGCATTATATTTCAATATCTCACAAAAGCTCAGTTGTAAAGACATTTTCTCATTTGCAAAGTGGATGGTGAATGAAGAATAGTCCCCCAAAAATTGTTATGGCTAGGCTGACAGCGGGGAAACTTATTTGTTTTCTCCACGGAGGAGGGGCCAGGAGGCGGGGCGAGGCCACAAGCACAAGTGGAGGACGCAAGGTCGCATATTGGAATGCACCCAGAGTCTACAACTGTGCTCCCCTAGAGAAAACAGCCAGCCTAACCGGCATGAACAATATTATGAGTTTTCCAAAGTTATGGGAATGCAATGTGGTTTCCTTGCTGCTGGAGGTAGCCCTACAACAACAGAAGAGACGCATAAAGGACTCTACCACAACCAAACAGTCCCAACGTTAAAATCACATAGGCAACATGAACAGCCCCATTACTGGAAATATGAAGGGTCCTGCAAGAACTCTTAACCGCAGAAATACACCAGCGGCGATCTGAGCGAGGCGAGCGACGGAAGTAATTGACTTTGTATTGAGTCGCGCGACAAAAGCGATTCTGGAGACTAGAGCGATTTGCGAGACGAGCGCGACAGTTTGAAGTTGAAATCTTTTCAACTTTCTATGACGCGATTCGGCGACAAGCCGCGACAGCCAATGACTGTATAGAGGTCAGTGACCAAAGCCAATGGGAATGCTTGAATGCTTTGCCTTCTGCCTGTCCGGACATACTCTAGTCTCCTCAATCGCTTGTATCGCTTGCTGCTGCACTCTGTCGCTTGAATCGCATTGCGCCTGGTCTATTCGCGCAGTTACTCTGATCTGAGGATTTTTGCCGTTTGCATAGAGATGCTAGTATAACATACTGTGAACTTGGAGTAAGCACTATACTGTTGTGGTTTGCTGGACTTGAAGAGGAGGAAGAGAAGACCAGGA
Source organism: Engraulis encrasicolus (assembly GCF_034702125.1). Classification (NCBI taxonomy): domain Eukaryota; kingdom Metazoa; phylum Chordata; class Actinopteri; order Clupeiformes; family Engraulidae; genus Engraulis; species Engraulis encrasicolus. The sequence continues at coordinate 21,371,356 of NC_085867.1, read as the reverse complement.
TGTCAAGAGGGGGGCTCACCTTTCCTCTTGATGCAGTGGTAGTCCTGCCCGTGCTCGTGTGGCAGGGGGTAGGAGCCCGACTGGGGCAGGAGGTCCTGGGAGGTGCTGCTGACGCCGTTTTCGCAGGGGTACGCCGAGGCCCCCATGCCGCTGGCCCCACCCAGGGCCTGCACCTCCCCGCTGAAGGGACTCTGGCTGGTGCCCACCCTCTGGCGGACCGTGCTGCGCGGGACCACCGGGTACTCCTTAGTGCTGCCGAGAGCAACGGAGGGATGGACGGATAGATGAGGAGATAGGTAGAGGAGAGATAGAGGAGAGGTGGATGAGAGATGGGTAGAGATAGAGATGGATGGATGGATGCAAGATGAAGAGATGGGCAGAGGGAGGGGATGTAGAGAGAGGAAGAGAGGAAAGAAAGAACTTTTTGTTCAAACATTGTCATCTCCAAGGTTAAAATCAAGCAAGTTATATCGTTCTAACATCAGAAACCATGGCCACATAAAAGCCCAGAAATCAAAAGTTCCCCTCAGCCCCACCACCTGTGTTTGCATCCTTTTACAAGACCGATGTTTAGCGTTTACATGATCTGTCATCCACACATCTCAGGCATCCTGAAAAGCAACTAACCACATGTAGCACTGGCACACAGAACACACGGAACAGAGAACATGGAACAGAGAAGACGGAACACGGAACACACAGCCCCTTTGGACCCCAGCAGTTAGGGCCCCGTAGGCTGCCCTTCGAGCACAGATGAGGATAGATATACACACGACTCTTAAGTGATTCATGAACATCTCTGCACGTTTTCCCTCTTTCTTTGATTTTTTTTCCGGCAGCCCCTCTCTTTTGTCTTCTTTTCCAACCCCAATTTTTCTTCTTCTGTTTCTTCTTCTTTTCGCACAAGTGACCTGGTTTTGCAAAGAGGCCTCCGCAGACCTGGGGGTTTAACCAGGTCCAGACCTGCTGTGGCCACAGGGCTGCGTTAAGAGAGAGCCTGTGCCTGGCTTGTCTCAGAGAGAGAGAGAGAGAGAGAGAGAGAGAGAGAGAGAGAGAGAGAGAGAGAAGAGGTGGTAGAGGGCTCCTTTCACCAGCGCAGCATGGACACATCTTACATCACAGGAGGACACTTTAGCTGATGTATGGCTCTACAGCAGCCGTCCGCATCATCACCTGGCCTGGGGAATCCATTTAAAGCTGTCTTCTTCACATACAAACAGTTCACGTCAGGAGGGAACAACAACAACAGTTGTGTGTTTTGGTCCCCATGCAGACACAGTAGTGTCATGTGCGTAGCAACAAACAGAGGGACGGAGCCACTCTCAGCTGCTGTCTTTACAGAGCCAATGAGAAGCCTGTCACTGTGGGTGGACATTTGTCACACTAGCACATTTCTAGGGTGGAATGAGTGAGGGAGAGAGACAGAAAGAGAGAAGCAAGGGAGAGAGAGAGAGTGAGAGAGAGAGAGAGAGAGAGAGAGAGAGAGAGAGATATCTTTGATTCTCTCTCTTCCTCTCTTGCTTGTTTCTATCATTATAGTTCCAGCATGCTATAGGCTGTGCAGCTCAGCTGGCTGAGGTGTGGGCCATAGACCAGATTTTATGCTTTGAAAAAGTGTTTTTCCACACGGCATGGATGTGAGCCATGGCCCCCCATCATCTGGAGCCAATCATCGACCGCGGCCATATGGTTTTGTCCAATCACAGACCTGAGTCATCTGGCTTTGGCCTATCAGAGGCTGGAGCCATGTGGTTTTGGTACCGGCAAAGGGACCAGGCGGCCCGATTGAACGTCCCCCGCTCGCTCGTTGGCTGGTTTCAGGGGGATTGATCAGACCCTCTTTTCCCACTATGTACGCCCACACACACACACACACACACACACACACACACACACACACACACACACACACACACACACACACACACACACACACACACACACACACACACACACACACAGAGAGGACCAATTCCCATACATCTCCCTTCCATTCAACCCACACTAGGATGTTACCATGGAAGGTTTCTTGGTTGAGGTGTGTGCGTGTGTGCGTGTGTGTGTGTGTGTGTGTGTGTAGGGGGTACTACAGGGCCAGCACAACCACGAAAGCATGCAGCCATGCTTAAAAGCCTGGCCAGCATTCAAGACAGTTAAGAAGTTACACTTACATCACAGGAGCCTTCTGCATGCATCGCAGGACGGGACAACAGGGAACTGCTGTCTCGTCTGACCCCACCTCACATAAAAATCATTCATTTCCTCAGGGATGAATAAAACATGTCTAATGTCTGCTCTCATCTAAAATGAGATAAATAAAAAGCACATTAGCCTTGTAATTCACTGCATGCATTAGTGCAGATCAGGGGTGTGTTTCTCAAAACCATAGTTACTTACTACTATACCCCTGATGTCACGATTGGGGGGTGGAACAAACGTGTTTTTTTTGGTGAATCTTAAGTCTGAATATATTTTAGGGCGGGCCTTAGCCAAAGGTGAATTTCAAATAGTTTACAGTATTTTCCTGCAGGAACAATTTACACTCTTTAGAAATGGGAGGGAGAGCATATTCGCCCATCCCCCTCCATATCGCCACCCATGGCTTGTGCTACGCTCCATACTTAGCTGATTAACCTATTGACACTGATGGGTTGTGAGCAGCAATGACTGCACTGCACTGCACTGTATATCTGAATGGACATCAAGGCTCTTAGGCAGCAAGCTGTCCATATGGTTGTGGAGAGCGGTGCAGGAGGAGGGTAGTGCTGTGCTCTTGTCCTCTCCTGTCCATATGGTTGTGGAGAGCGGTGCAGGAGGAGGGTAGTGCTGTGCTCTTGTCCTCTCCTGTCCATATGGTTGTGGAGAGCGGTGCAGGAGGAGGGTAGTGCTGTGCTCTTGTCCTCTCCTGTCCATATGGTTGTGGAGAGTGGTGCAGGAGGAGGGTAGTGCTGTGCTCTTGTCCTCTCCTGTCCTTTGACCCCACTCTTATCGGCAAGGCAGGCCAGCGCGTCTCCTCTCCACGTCAGGACTGGATGCCTTCCACTCCTCTCAGCCAGCACTGGCAACGTACGTCAACGAGACGGCTGATTTAGCAACAGCCTCTCTCTCTCTCTCTTTTCTCTCTCTCTCTCTTTTCTCTCTTTCTCTTTTCTCTCTCTCTCTCTCTCTCTCTCTCTCTTTCTCTCTCTCTCTCATCTATTTCCGCTTCCAGGAAAGCATGTGGGACAGTGTTCCACTGCGTGTGCAAGAGCATGTGACTGATGATGCTTTTGTTTCCTAAGGAGGTCTCTTTGTGACAGTGAAGCCATGCCTACATGTGCATATGTGCGTGGAGGAGACTCTGGAGCATGTGAGCACAAGACCCATGATGCATGTGTTTCCGGCTTTCTAGGGAGGTCTACAGTGGTGGTGGTAGTGGTGGTTAGTGCAGCCTAGGGGTGGGCGATATGACGATATTATATCGTGAATCGCGATATTGAGTAAAATATCGTCTCGAATCTGCCAAAGTGGAGAAATCGTATAGATCGTCTTGCAGTGAAGATGTTTATTATCAGTATCAGAGTGACGTTTTCTCACTTGTGTTGTTGTCTTCACTTTATTCTTTACATTATTGTATTCCACTTGTACACTTTATGAGAGTATCATCAGTGTGTTAACATTTTATTGACTGCAAATTACAAATTGCAAGTATATGAAAGTTGTTTTTTGTTGTTTTTATTTTTTGGATGGAAGATCGTGATAAAAAATCGATATCGTGATTTCATGTTAAAGAATCGTGATACAACATTTTTGCCATATCGCCCACCCCTAGTGCAGCCAGCTGGTGGATACATTTGTGGACAAACATTATGGCGGCACCATATTGTCATGACGAGCGGCCCGTCTGGCCATGAGAGGAAGAGAAGGGGGCTTGTGCCAGGGCCTCATGCTTACCATGCCCACCTCTCCTCTCCTCTCCTCTCCTCTCCTCTCTTCTCTTCTCTCCTCTCCTCTCCTCTCCTCTCCTCTCCTCTCCTCTCTTCTGCTCTCCTCTCCTCTCCTCTCCTCTCCTCTCCTCTCCGTGACAACAGGTGAGAAAAAAAGAGGCCTCACATGCCGTCCTTTAAAGCAGTGTTTCCCAACCTTTTTTGTCTCGCGTACCCCCTAAACCTCTTAGTTGTGACATGAGTACCCCCTAATTAACGTTTTATATCGCTTTCTCTGTCCTGATGTGACTGCTCCATACATTTGTTATAATAATAACATCTTTCCAAGTACCCCCTGCAGTGTGCTCGCGTACCCCTAGTGGTACACGTACCCCTGGTTGGGAAACACTGCTTTAAAGTGACAGAGGGGAGGGGGGAGAGAGAAGAGAGGAGAAAGAGAAAGAGAGAGAGACTCACATGTGTGCCTACTTCAGAAGAAAAGGGGGGCTTGTGCCATGGCCGGACATTAGCCTTCCTCTGCATGTCAATAGGTGAGTGGGTTCTGAAGGGGGTGTGCTCTAAGCCATGCCCACAGATGAGGGGAAAGACTGCTTGTGCGTAAAAGTGAGCATTGGAGCATGCTCACCTCTGGAGAGAGAGATAGAGAGAGAGAGAAAGAGAGAAAGAGAGATGGAGAGGAGAGGACTTGTCCTAAGAGTGAGTGTTAGAGAGTGTGCAGTGCTTACCTCTGCATGCGTGACATCCTGTGCAGCTCCATGTCGTCACTCCCACGGAAGCCCTTGGCAAACGGGTTGTTCTCGATCTTCAACTGGGTGATCTGCACGCAGGCATGCAGGGATGCAGGGAAGACTAGTGTCATTATATTTATATTTAAACAATATTCAATCCCCTTCAATTCAGGGGGGAGTTTCTCAAAAGAGAAGTTGCTAGCCTGTTAGCAACTTCGGCAGTTGCCAATGGGAAAATGCATTGAAAACAACAAAGTAGCTAATGTAGTAAGCAACTTTGGTTTTGAGAAATTCACCCCAGCAATGTCATTATATGTATAATTCTCATTATACATACTGTATGTTTAATGACAAGAAAGGGCATTCAATTATAAAATATAATGTAATTCTGCCTACTGGTGGCACACACATATTTCTGGGTGTTCAACTAAGGAGGAAACATACTTGTGTGCCTTTATTAGTACATGAAGCCCTTTTGATTAAACACTTTATTGTATAGCGGAAAATAATTCAGCATCGGGTTTTCCGTCTTCCATGCCTTCATGATATGGATTGTAAAGCAAATAACTAATTACAATATTAGGAAAATAATAAATCATTAATTCCATACCACACTACACTCCACACAAGATTTTTTTAAACCATAAAATGCAACATTGTTCTAATAATGCATTTACAAACAGTAAATGTGTAAAAGAGTAGGCTAAATCAGGGGCATTGTATCTGTTGCTTCACAATGTTAATTGACACACAACACAACTTCATTAATTAAAATTACAATAATTACATAGGCTATGTGAAAAGCATTGCCTTTTTAAAATAATGGGGGTAATTTGAAATCTTCAACGTTTTTATTAATTCCAGAAGTTATAAGTAAGACATCTCTCCTGTGCTGCAAGCACAAGGGCCTCATGCATTATTATATAGAATCAGGACTATCTAGATTTTATGACTGTGACGTTTCTTAGATTAAAAATAGAGGGTGCATTTGTCAGGGTCCAATGCGTATTCTCCACAGTTGAATATGCATTTGCGCGTTCTTCAAAGTTGGTTATAAAGCCCTGTCCACAGAACTCTATCCAACTTCATCTCAGTGGGGATAGGCGTCAAAAATACTTCAAGGAGATGGGAGAGGTTAAAACAAAGTAACAAAACCTACTTTGCATTTCTAGCAGTTATGGGGAAAAAAGCATCGATCAGAGTTGCTGTTAAAAACAGACAATTCACGATTTAAAAGAGCAGAAAGGAGCATAGCAATGACGCACTACAAACTAAATAAAGCACCAGACTAACCAAATGAAAACACAAATAACAATTTCAAGCCAATTTAAATACATGTTCCTTATTCGTATGAAGGCCATTGCAAATATTTCCATGAAAACACACATCACCCCGCGGCTATATTTCAGGTCGAGGGATTAGGATACACGTTAAAGGCTGCGTCCACCAGCGGGATATGATGAAACCAGGGCGCGTGTAAAGAGACTAGTACAGTATTTTAAGTCACAGCCAGCGCGAGGATATCCCCTCCTTCAGGCACGCGTAACTTGGCAGGTAATTAGTTGGCGAGTGTGGTGTGTTTCCCAACACGACGTCAACTTGCGCTCTGGCTCTCACTTTCACCCAAACCTTGTAAAATACCTCGCGCTCATCTCACGGCTCTCGTAAACGCACGCGCTTTTGGCACGCACCAAAGTCAGTCCGGTGTCCTGTAGATGGTCCACGAACATCTAGGGCAGGTCTTTTGTTGATAATCTCAGAGACTAATTTCTGTACATATAATATATTGTTTAAACTAGCTACCAATCACTTATTTAACTGACCATAGGCTACTATTACGCACTGGTGTACCGTACCAGATTTCCACGATTTGTTATTTAAAAAAAGATAAAGTAGCCTCCAAAACCAATACTAATTGATTTATTAACGCGCAACATGAGTTCCTGGAATTGTATTAGCATTTAAAATGTAATACATCACGCTTTTCAATCAGAAACTTGGGCGTTTACTTTCACTTTTGACTTTAGATTAAGCAGTTTTAAATATCTCAGACGACGGTTATGGAGAGCGACATAATCAACCGTGTTTTGAAGATAAGATAAGGAGTCAAAACTGATGGCAGTCACTTTCACAAGGGCATGACTCGTGAGCTATATAGCTACCCAAAATTACTTCAGATTTACTTCAGCTGTTAAACGTTTAATAGGTTAGTTTATCATTTAATTTAGTCACAAGAAATATTCCGACGAACGATATTGATGAGTGCCAAATCCAATGCTCTCCTGTGCTTTTCTGAGATCAATATTGTTTGGATCAATGAGCATAAAGTTGTTGGTTATTGGGTCAATGATTATCCATACCCGAATGCTTATTGCAGGCATGATCTTGTTTCTGCGTACTGCGAGGAGCTGATTATACTAAACTAAAAATAAAAACGAACACATTTTAGTTCATTTGTAGAGGGGATTTCGGAAGGGCTGTCAGACTTAGTTCAATCATTGTCTAAGCTTTCCTTCTTCCTCTACTGCCAATAACACCTGAAAAGGACAATTATCCAGAGTTTTGGTCAATGTCAAATGTGCCCTTTCTAATAATTCATGACTCGTTGTGAGTGGCAGCTCTGTGCATATCCTGTTCTGCGCAACAGAGAATTTTGATTGGCTAAGGAGGAATTAGCGGTATTCGCCCCCTCCCGCGCCCTCCTCCCATGCAGTCGCACATTAAAAACTTGACAGCGACATAGTTAAAGCGCGGATGTGAAACAGACACGGGCTATTTGCATGGTTGCCTATGGCAGGGCAAAATAATATTTAGGGATAATTTAGCCATTCACGAGAAGGAATTTTAAGGCAACACTCCACACAGACCTCTTGCTAATTCCTCAGTCATAGCCTTCTGAACACACCCAACAGCCTTAAGGCCAACTCTGCAACAGGTGAAATAAGAAATTTGCAGCTGTTTATATTCTGATCATCTTTAGAAACACTTAAACGGTTGGCATAAGATGCGCCAAAATTCAATGATGGCGTAACCGCGCGTTAAACGGTTGTAACGGCATATTATTCGCCAGGCCTTCGTTTTCACATTTCAATGTGTTTTCAGAAACTTCTAGGCTAGGTAGGCCTACAATCTCATAGGCTTATTCTTTCCTCGGTGATAAAAACAAATAGCCTACCCCCAAAATACAGGCCTGCTGCCAATAGACTTTTTGTGCTATTACATGAAGCTTCACACAAGTAGGCTAATAGACATTTGCTTAAAATTAAGATCCGTGGATAACAGTTCATTAAAAAAATCATTTTATATTGAACATCAAACAAAAAGCAACGTCGTGCAGTCCACAATGTGTGAGAGATCTAGATTTATCTCGAGAAGTCTCATCTCTGCCAATTAATATATAGGAAAATGTGCATTTCGTTATAGGCCTACCACTGAGTGGTGCCCATCAGGTAAATACTAAATACCAAGCATATTATGATTATATCTTTAAATGTAGGGCGCGTAAATGATCAAATTCGCCACCGCCTTTAGCTTCTTTATCAAAGTCTTCAGGCAAAAGTGACCTTGTGCAGACTACAGTTTGTAAAGGCCTAATTCCATTTGTTGTGTAAGACTAAAATGCCATTACCTAGACCCTACAACCGGAACAACCTCACAACTTGCAAAACATTCCCCAGTCCCAACTGAAGAGAATTTAAACTCTTTCCATTTCAAGTAGGAAGCAGAAAATAATGTAGATGTGATTTCGCAGTTTAAACACCCTGAAAACACAAACTGTTTAGTCAGTTGAACCATTTTCTCCTTGTGAAAAACGGAGCACCACTTTATAAATGTTTAAGAAAATCATTAGCCATATTGCGCGCGTTTTGTCTGAATAACGTGAAAACAATATTGCATATATTCCAGTGACCCCCCCCCCCCAACACACACACACACACACACACACACACACACACACACACACACACACACACACACACTTTCATTTAAGGAAGTTGTTGTAGGCTAATGCTGGGGTTCTGTAGCCTATTTAAACGAAGTTACTCGCGCTAAGTGAATAGGCCTACTTTTCGTTTAAACATTCCTGGAAGGGCGCAGGCGCGCGATTCAATTAACACAAACCTTTACAGTTTGTTAATGTTTTACAAGTGGGATGCCTGGTAATTGAACAGCAATAGGCCTATGATTTCCAATATCAAATATACTCTGTAAACCCCGGGAATAGCCTCTGCCACAACATATGCGCAAACAGGCAGTTTCCCCACAACCCCTTTCAATTGCTCATTTCAGTGCTAAGCCGCCACTTGAATCTGCTTACGATTAATGAAAGAAAGAAAAAAATGAAACAGGCAGGGAGGCATTGAGTGAAAACCCCGCGTCATTGAGTGAACCGTCTGAAGGGTCCCTGCGGATGGCGGCTGCGCTCGGTTATCGCTCGTGCGGTTTCTGGGCCCAGGAGCGTTGACATGTGTCAGTGAGCGGGTAGCCATGCTATCAGTGACTGTCAGGCACGAGACGGGCAGCGGGTGCTCTATGGGCACAAGACCTACTCGCATTGCGTGTGTGTAAACAGTAAGCATTTACCGTAGACCTGCCCTCATTATTTCAAAACCTTATTAAACCCATTCGGCAGACTCCATTATCGAACACAAAAAGTAATTTCCAACTATTGATTTGAAAATAGGCAATTATAAGTTTGCCAAGACAGAATGCCCCCACGTAAGCTGTCTAACCTTTCCGTTTTTGAGAAAGCCATAAACTTTACTCGGTGCTTCATTAAATCATAATGGAAAGAAAAAATGGGCATTTGTGAGTAATGGCCTACACCTGTGTACGGGATAGGCCTACATAGGCCCCCTACTTGTGTAGGCCTATTTTAGAAAGCAAGCATGCACTTTGCCCGTTTCAGACTGTCGGCAGGTTATAAAGAAATGCTATTCCGCTGCCTCACCTTGTGATTTTGGTAAGACGTGACTGCAATGAAGGCTGTTTCTGGGAACACATGCGTGCAGAAGGCTGTGTTTTTGGATCCGAAGCCATTGTTCTCGTCTGCTTTCACGATGTGAATTCTGGGTTGGTACTTGTGCATAGAATTCAGAATGATCTGCAAGAGAAAGAATAGAACTGTTAACATTGGGTAAATGCATTCGTTTGAACCTGCATTTAAATGTTAGACCCTATTTGTGGAGACCTCACTGTGCAAACACAATTGCATCAAAGAGAAAATAAAAAGTGAACTCTGTGCCGCGCGTTGCTTATGATGACATGAGGCCCTTCAGATCTGCCTTCAGATCAATGGCAGGTGAGTATCCTAGTTAAGGTTTCACACTTTACGATAACAACTTTTTCCGGAACGACCATGGCCGAACACGACGTGGTCTGCATGCACAGCATCCAAGCTTTCTGACCAGCATCAAACATACTGCTGCGGGAGAAGAAAGATCAAAATCAACAGCTTTTCCACAGCGTTGCGTCGGACTGGCCCTTATTTTCCATGTCACTCGGCCGTATCAAAACACCTTTCTCTTTTCCTGCCTCCTCTCTGACCTCTCCTGACCTATTTTGTGCACGGCCCGCGAAGCCACTGTACCGCGCGCAGCCCTGGCGACACACAGACGCTGTGCATTTAGTTGAACTTGGCCCCCGCGCCCCTGTCGCGAGCGAGGCCCCTCTCATCCGCTGGCCTGGTTTAATTGTTCCGACGTACTCGGGAGTCACGGACATCAGCCGTGAACAACCTCATGGGTTTTAATTTCATTAAGTCCACTAAAGCGTAGAGATAACAAAACAGTTTTTCCGCCCCTGCGGGATCTCAAATGAGGGCCATTGCGCGTCTGTATCTGATCTACGTCAATCCCGTTTAGCAATAGATATGAGTTTTGTATTTATTTATTTATTTATTTTTTAATAATAGGCTAAATAATACATTTCAGCAAATGTCTGCAAATCACAGATCAATCATGATTTTTTTTCTTAGGCCTATTCGTTTTTTCACTGTTAAACTCTATGATCCATTTATAGGATAGATTTAGCCTACAAATCAATAATAGCCTTCAGCATCATGACAACAAGAGCAGCGCTGACCTCCCTATGCCCTGTGACATCACCACTGTAGTAGGATAGCCTGGTAGTAAGCATCTGTCTGTCCACCCTGGTTTAGTCTCAGAGAGGGCAACTGGGGGACAGACAGGCACAATTCCCATCCAGCTAGCGCCTAGCTAGCCTCCTCTCTCACTCTTTGGGTCAGTAGCCTAGTGTGCCTCTGGCTAGTAGCTAGCATCTCAGGCAGGCAGTCTAAAGACCCTAATCCTCTTTGCTTGTAAGCAGGCAGGAAATCAAGTATTCTTTTAATGTGTTTTTCAGAGGGTCAACCCAAGGTGAGGTGGTGGTCCTCGGCCACCGGGCCCATGGCTCCTGCTTGTGGTGTTGTGAGGTAAGCAAATTTGTGTAATGAGTAGTCAGTTAGTGAAGTCAATGAATGGGGAGTAGAGGGGAATCAGGTTGTTGCAGTGAGCCTGCTAGTGTTGTGTCAGTTAGCATATTATAGCCAAAGGCCCATTCTCCAGGCTCTCTCTTCAGACTTAGCCTTGCTAGCCTAGTCCCTTTCCAACAGGTCCATGTCTTAACGGTTTGTCACACACACACACACACACACACACACACACACACACACACACACACACACACACACACACACACACACACACACACACACACACACACAGCCACTCTGTGAATCATAGGCGATGGGAACAGTCGCCGTGTCCAAATGGCCACATATTCACCACATCTCTCGCTCTCTACACCTCTCCACATGCAGCATTCTGCACACACACACACACACACACACACACACACACACGGGTGTTTCCCTCTCCACACTGTAAGAGTTTTCACTTTATACCCCCCCTCCCCCCACACACACACACACACACACACCTGCATGCATCCACCCTCCCGACCTGATACTTGCCCATCACACAGCCTTTTACCCAGCATGCTCTAGGAAATGCTGATGGTATATGCAGTTTAAAAAAATAAGTTGGGGGGAAGGGGTGGGGTGGGTTTAGGGTATGTGGTAGTGATTGGTTGCGTGTGTGTGTGTGTGTGTGTGTGTGTGTGTGTGTGTGTGTGTGTGTGTGTGTGTGCGTGTGTGGTGAAGGGGGGTGGTGGTTGTTGTTGGTGGTGGTTATGGTGGAGGTCGAGCTGGTGTTGGTGGTGTGGGGGACCACCCAGTCAGTCTGGAGTACTGGTCTGCTGCTTATGTGCCCTGTTGCCCCCCCCCCCCCCCCCACACACACACACACACATCAATTTTTACACACACACACACACACACACACATCAATTTTTACACACACACACACAGCCTCTATCCTCTCCTCCAAGTATTCTACCCTATCCCAGCCCAGTGCGCAGCAGATGCTCCCAGTCTATCCCAGGCTGGCTATGCTATGCTATGCTATGCTATGCTATGCTGTGCTGTGCGGTGCGGTGCGGTGATAGTTCTTGATGATAGTGAGGGATGACCTCGGGGTCTCGCGCGGTCGCCCTCCCTGCTTTCATGTTCCGACATCACAGACTGGGTGCAGCGGCACAGAGCAGCGGGCTTTGTATACCCCCGCCGATTGCTCATCTCCCACTGCCATGGAAGCATAAACAGTTTGAAGCACAGTTATCCAAAGCTCGCCACTCGCGCGGAGCCGCCCCAGTGCAGTGCGGTGTAGCGCGGTGCAGAGAGGGAGAGGAGAGCGGAGCGGAGCAGTGTACGGCCCCCAAAACATCAGTCGGCTGTGGGAAAGAATGCGTGAGCAGCCCTATTGAAGGGATGACGGATGTGGCGGCCAGTGTGTGTGTGAGCGCGTGCGTGCATCTGTGCATGTGAGTGTGTGTCAGTGTGTGTGATCAAAGGGATGCTCTTTGGCCTGGTGTGAGAGTGTAGTCAATATCAAAACACTTAAATGGAAATGTTATTATTTGCAGACAGGAGAGGAGTGGACAGAAGATGAGAGGAGATCAGAATAGAAAAGAGGACAGTAGGATGGGACAGGAGGAGAGGAGTGGAAAGGAGAGAGAAGAGAAGAGGAGTGGAGAGAAGATGAGTGGAGTGGACAGGAGAGAAGAGGAGATGTGGAGAAGAGCGTAGAGGAGGAGAGGATAGACAAGGAGAGGAGAGGAGGAAAAGAGAGGAGAGGCCTACTCTAGGCCACCATCCGTACAGCTCTTCAGCACTTAGTAGCTTTTGTGGGGTGTGCCGTTTTTTAAAAGGACAAAAAAAGCCCTTTTTTCCTCCCATTATTTTTAAGCTTTGTCTGTTTTAGCTTTTGCGTTTTGATGTGTGTATGCCATTAATTAAAATGGATTTCTAATGCGTGTGCTTGTTTTTATGTTTTCTTAACTCGAAACAGTCTGTGGAGCTGTCGTGTCCCGAGAAAAAAATCTAGTAATTATAAATAGCCATCAAAATTATTTCAACCACCTGGAACAACAAGTCGACAGATTGTTATTTCGGTGGAGAAGCAGGGCCGCGTTTTGGAATCCCAGGGTAGGCTCGAAGGAAGGAGGGGGGGAATTGGGCAGGGGGGTGGGCGGGGAGGGAAAGAGGGGCACCATTTGGGATAGGAGGTGGGCGGGTGGATTGAAATGGTGTGTGTGTGTGTGTGTGTGTGTGTGAGCGAGAGTGTGTGTGTATGAAAGAGTGAGTATGTGAGCATGTGTGTCTGTGTATGTGTGTTTGTGTGTGTGTATGTGTGTGTGTGTGTGTGTGTGTGAGAGAGAGAGAGTGAGAGAGAGAGAGACTGTGTGTGTACAGAGGGGGCGTAAGTCAAGAACCACTGCAACCAATCAAAATGCCACTCGGGCCAAGAAATGTACAACACCGCTTGCCTGCTTGCTCACATTCCGGGCTGACGCTGGCTCTGGTTCCGTCCTGCCAGCTGGGGCTTGGCAGCACAACAAGCGCCATCGGACCCAGCCGAACCATTACTACCCAATGCTGGGCTCTGATCAGTATTTAGCTGTGGCATAACACAGTACAGCACGGAAAGGAACAGCACGGAAAGGAAGCACAGCATGTCATGGCAGGGAACAGTCCAGAAGGGCTTAGCAAAGCAAAACAAAGCATGCTCTTTACACCACAGACTACACACATCAGAGCAAAGCACACTGGATTGCACAGCCCAGCTTCACACTACAGAGCACAACATAGCATAGTCAAGCGCACTGCCCTGCACTGCACTGCACTGCACAACAAAGCACGCTGCAATGTAATGCATAGCCCACCATAACAGAGCATAGCAAAGCCCAGTGCACGCCATTACACAGCAAAGCCTCACCCTGCTGCACAGCACAACATAGTGGGCAAAGCCCACTTCACTGCACCAAGCTGCACAGTGTGGGAAGCCATATTTAAGAGCAAGATGGCTGCCGTCGGGCTCTCTATGCTGTACAGAGCGGAGCTGAGCAAGGCCAGGCAGCGAGGATCAATCAGCCGACTGCTTAAGAGCGGGCTCGTTGCGGTGCGCTCGCTCTGTCAGCTCCGGCTTTATAGCTAGCATGCAAATCAAGCCGCTCATAAGTAATGGGCCCATAACGAAAACCAGAGCGGGACACACTGTTGCTGAATCTGTCATTATGGGCTCTTTTGCCGGGCCCGAGAGCTGCTAAAAGTATGGGGTGGGCCTTGGGTGGTGGAAGGGGTAGGATTGGGCTCACTTTTGGATGTCCAGCCAGTTCTTTCATAAACGGCATTAATTTGAGATAGTGCACACCACTTCCTGTTCTGTGTCCTCACAGTATTAATGCCTCTGGTCACTCACAGTATTACTGCCTCTGATTGGTCACATAGTCTACTGTTGTTTGCATGCATAGTTCATCACTGCATCTGACTGTCTGTAGGCCTTCACATACAATAGCTCCAGTCTTGGTGTTTTCTATTAAATAGTGTCTTCTGTATAACAAGAGAGACCATTCAATTCAACTATGCACTGACTGCACTTCTGTAAAAATTGTAAACCTCAACAATGGATTACAACTATAACCTTCTGCTGAAGACAAGTGACCTACCATGGATGTACAGCTAGTTGGCCAAAGAAGTATACTTTTGACTGAAATACTCAGTCCATTTCCCCAAATTAACAGGCCTACAACAAACTGGTGCCCCAGGCTATTTATAAATGGTTTAAACGAGTCAAATATGACATGGCTCTATTTAGGCTACTAAATAAGGCATGTATTTACGAAAATAATATATTTTTCCAACAAATAAACCAACAGTTCTTAACCAATACTATATGAAAAAAGGGACAAAACCTGTCCTTGAAATAGCACCAATCATCTCATCTGCTGGTTTAAAAAATCTTACAAAAACGCTGACCCTAGAATTTAAGATTTAATGAATTAAAAAATAAACCAGGGTAGACTTACGTGTCCAAAGGGGTCGAGGTGATTATTAGTTAGCTTCAACTTTTGAAAAGACACGAGCTGCCTCATCCAGTGGGCCCCGGTGGCGGGGGAATCCGGGTGCACGTACAACCTACCCGGCATCGCGGGCTCTGCTTTCCCCGTGACCGACCTAAACCACAGCACAGAAATCATGTTAACATTTTTAGCTCACTTCTTTGTCACCCAGGCCTAACAGCCTAACGGTCACCATTAATTTGGCAGCCAGAAAGCAACAGCGTGCAAGAAACAAACTCTGTAAGACGCTTAAAATCCATTAAAATAACCAACTATTCGTTGTTGCTGAGAGGCCTATACATTTTTTTAAATGCACGGGCACATTTTCAAGAATTAAAATGAATAGCTCACTATGTCCGTGAGTCCACTTTGAACACGCGCCTGAGGCGATTGAAGGTGTAGACAAAATATATTCGGTCAGGGTGTCCGTGGTTGCACCAACACCACAGCGACAGAGATTTGGCAATAGTTCGGCTGAACACAATTTATGCCCAAGAGGCAAAAGCACGTGCGTGAGTGTGTGCGCGTGAGGGAGAGTAGGCCTATGCGAGCGCGCAACAACGAATTTGTAAGATTAGCTGCTTGGCTAATATTCAGATGTAGGGTCTGAAAAGTCACTTTGTTATATAAGCTTCCACGGCAATGTTTGATCCCAAGACTGATTAGTGCTACACAGGGACGGTTGTTATCAATTGGCGGGTGCATCCTGACCAAACACACGCCCATTCAAAGCCACTGACCCCAAGACCGTGCGGCGGGACAAGGTTACAGACTGGAGCCAGTGGCCCGTGGGCAAAGCCTTCCACAACCGCAAGCAGCAGCGAGCACAAACGCCAAAGAGAAGTGCGAAGAGGTCTTGGATCCCTGCACTTCTGCTCTTTTTCATCTGACAAAAATGAGGACCTTCGCCTTTATTTAGGCTAGGTTTGTCTACACTAGCCAAGAATTCCCACTTTGCGACTCCATCTCCCTCTCACCTCCCCTCCCCGTGAGGTTACACACTGCTTAGCCTACACGCTGATAACCATGGGCCTTTTTACATTATGTTATGCCATCCATCTAGAAAATAATATAGGCCTATACCATTATTTTCAAGCATTTAGGCCTACTATGGCCTTTTAAAATGTAGCCTAACTGTCTAAGCATAACTAACTTGTCTTTGTAACAGGCCATTTTATGTCTTCCACAATAGGCTACATCTTTCCAAGTTTTAGAGGATTCTCGGCTACTCTAAGTATTAAACAAAGTTCATTGTTCACGATAAAAATACAGATAACAGAACCAAGTAGCCTATAACAGCTTCCAAATTGACACCACATGACAATACAACGCTGCGCATAACAAGAGGACGCAATTGATGTAAATCTGACAGCCTTTGAATAACGAGTACAATTGTGACATTAAAAGAAATATGCAGTTTGTTTCTAGCAGTTTAAAGTTAACATTTAGCACATGTAGTAGAAGGCATTGCCATACTAACCATTTATTATCGGCGAATTTATAGCGATGATCATCTGCAGGCACGACATCCATCAGAAGGATATATTTCGTTTTGGGGTTCAGTCCAGTCACTTTGACTTTAAAACTGGGGAACATTCGCCTACAGATAGAAGAAAAATAAGGAAAACAAATATTAATAAGAAATATTATTGCATCGCAAGGACTGTGATGTAAGACTGAGCATATGCCAACATAAATATTAGTCACAAAGTCGACCTTTTTCATGCTATTGCAAGCTTTTTTTTGCACAAAACTTTGGTCAAATGTAATTTAGGCAATCCACCATGATTTTTAAAAATAACGTCACTGGCTAACACGTTCCTTTCCAAACATCTGAATAAAATAATCACAGTGCATCATAGCATTTTCTGACCAAAACAAACAAATAGGCTTTAGGGCTTGAAGATCTCCGAGTGGCATCTAACTATGTGCCACCCTGCTGCCTACTAGGATGGCCTGACTGGTATTGCCCACTATTTCTGAGAAAAAAAGTGGTAATAACACAACTGGTTATGGTGCTACGAATTTCAATTAGATAACTTACTATGCATTAGATGTAACCGTCATAATGCTCCAATTATAACTGGGCGAATGTCGCCCCATTTCCTTTCCTACTTATTAAAACGAATGATCACGTCAAAAAACCTTAGGCAGCCAAACATTAAATGCGCATAGCCTTTGTGCAAATGTTCATCTTGATAATGTTTGTTTTCCCCCAACGATAAAAAAAATAGAAGGGGCATCTGTTCTGGTGATTCGTATAGGCCTACTACAAAAACCTATGTGTATTGTTGAGTTTACATTAGCTTGCACAACCCAACTGACAGCAGGTAAGATAGCCAAATGCGCCCTGGTGCTAATAGTTTTTATTTTTATTTTCTATTTTGCGTGCGCACAGATGCAAATATTATTTTCCAAAGATCTGCATGCTTTCTCAGTCGCGTCGCTATCTTCAGAAAGCTCCTCGAAGCAGTCTAAAAAACAGGGCACATGTGAGCCTTCTAAAACAGGCAGCACAAGCTGTGCATTACAGCAGACCAGGGTTTGGTCGACACGATGGAATATGGATATTGTGCGTCGCATTAACACTGAGCAAGAATGTAACCGGATTGAAAGGCTGCTTTATGCAGTGTGTGAGCGAGCACATACTACGTATCACCACAGCCTCTGAGTGACAGCTCGCACTGAATGGCTATAAGACACACATCTAATGAATAATAAATACCCCAGGTCCACGAGACAAATTGGTAACATGAGCACGGACAGTCATTCTAAGCCAAGGTTTACGAAAGGGAGAAAGAAACACACACACACACACACACACACACACACACACACACACACACACACACACACACACACACACACACACACACACACACAATCTCATTCACACACACACACACACACACACACACACACACACACACACACACACACACACACACACACACACACACACACACACACACACACACACACACACAAACTGTCTTACACACAGGCACACATACACTCCCCCTCTCTCACACACACGCACAAGGTTCAATATTAGGCTACATATAGTCTATCTGTAAAACGCAGCCCTAATTGTGGACATAGGCCTATAGGCCTTTGTTTTAACGTCTGGAGACTTCAGAATTTACATGACAAAACAAACACGTACAGATCAGCTTGTAATAAAGATTATGGTTGAGATAAATGTGCTTATCAAAGCAGCAATAAGAATACGATGTGAGGGTTCGCATGCGTACCAGACACCACCACAATTCTCCAGAAGCACACAAACCGTCTTCACTCTGTAGCCGGCCTACGTAGGCCTACGCACTCCTCGATTCAGTCCACAGCTCGAAAAATCCGTCAAGACAGAGAGAGGATGTTTAAAACTGTCTAGGACTGTTTGTGTTGCACAAGGCCTGTTAGCCATGGCTAAGCAGAATTAACAGCTAACCGTGCAGTCTGAGCATTTACACAGACCTGTCTCGCCAACTGCATACTCGGTAATTCATTGTCAACAAAATTCACTACACAGGCGCCACTTTTACCAGGCGATAATCCCAGGCCGTGGGACAGTCAGGTGGCATTGCGCGCGCGTCTCTCTCTCTCTCTCTCTCTCTCTCTCTCTCTCTCTCTCTCTCTCTCTCTCTCACACACACACACACACACACACACACACACGCGCATATTGTTACTGTAATGGTCCATCTCTCTGCCACTGACATAATTTTAATAGCCTACTGCATAAACAGAGATCGGCATCGCAATGCAGGCATTCAGTAAATGACATTCACAACAGTCATACCAAGTCAGCTTTCAATTACTCCAGAGTAAAACTGTCCAGGGCCCTCGCATAACTTATGTTTATCGAATTGAGGGATATTTCCCAAAATAGGCTACACACACCTGAGAGGAATAATGCCAGACTTCCACCACCTAGTTTACAATGTTTACAATTAGGGCCTATCACTCTACAAGTCACCAGAAACACATTTTAACAGAAGGACAAAGGTTTGTGATATTTATAACAAGATTATATTTGTTGGAGATGTCAAGTATTACTTTCAACGCACACAGGTCACCCAAATCAAGGCTACGTTTTGCGTTTCCGATTAGCTACATGCAGAAGAAAGAGACGGAGGCCTGCAGACACATTCATAGGCCTATGCGACCGCAGCAACGTCCTGTAGGCCTGCATAGACCCATGGTAGGAGCAGCCATAGTGTGACCTTAAGGGCTGTCATGGCAGAAATAACAAACGTAGGCCTTAGCCTAAAGGCAACCCACATGGCATCAATGACGTTACCCCGAGGACAACACCACATCTTACCTCCCGGCTTTGGTGATGATCATCTCCGTGCCCACCTCGTAGAATTTCATCCACAACTCCCGCTCATGCAAGTAGACCTTGATGCCTTCCATGCCCTTCAAAAAAAAATAAAAAAAATAAATAAATCCTTAAATATGAAACCCACTTAATTCATAGGAATAGCCTGCAGGCTATGTCACATTATGGCTGAATTCGTGATAAACGCACAAAAACAAATTGGCTACAAACAAAACAGGTCCTAAACAAAAACACACACAATCAAAAATAAAAGAGCTTAAGGATTTGACTGGTTATCTCAGTTATTAAAGAAAAATAATAATAAAAGTTACCAAGTAAGCTATGAATTGCATGGGGGAAGAGGTTATTTGATATACTTTTAACAGAACGTAGGCTATGCCTAACATTAGGCCTATAGCCTAGCCTACTGGCATAGGAATATATTTCACTCAAATAACAATACAGGACATAAAGGCCTATATCTTGAAAATTATGAACATGTGAAGTCAGAAAACATCAAACCTTATATGCCCAAGTGTTTATAACACAGCTATAATGCCTACACATTTCCAATAAGCCAGCTGTTTATCATGAATAGACCGTGGCAGCTTTGTGCTGTGGGACATCGTAGGCCTAGCCTGACAAGAACAAGAGTAGGCCGACTTATATGCCATTTATGCGTACCATAAATATATAAATAGGCCTATACCATATCACATTTCACAGTACATCGAAGCAACACAGTGGGCGAGCAAGACAAACGAGAATAGTAAAAAAAAAACATACCGTTGAACATTGCAAACCGTAATGCGAAGGGGGTATTCCTCTTAGCTCATACGAGCTTGTTTACAGTTAAAGACGGGGAAGCCTTGTGGGTTGTAAGGGCCTTACCTGTTGAATGTATGTTGTCTGTGAAGACGGAGATTTGCTTGAAGTTCCATTTTGTTTCTCCGGCTTACTTTCCGTGTGTGCATCCTTGGAATCTGTTTCCGAGGGCGAATTTTGGAGGCCAAACGCTTCCTCGGTGTCCGCCATGTCGCGAGGGTCCGTGAACGCTCCTCCAACTGTCAGATCAGGTTAAAACCGTCAACAACAGTCAACAACAAGCTTGCCATTTTCCACCATTAACCATGTAAAATATAGGAATGTATCAGAGATGGGAAAAACAAACAGTGTTAACCATATGTCCGCGCATACAGCAGCAAATCATTTGTTCCACAAATAAAATCACTGCTGGGGTGGCAGTTGGTCTAAATCACCCAGCAAATTGAGATATTTCACGGGGAGCATTTTGTGCATCTGATGCATCTAAAATTAACACATTACGACCAAAACTTGTTATAGAAACATAAACGAATAGTGGACCTAGACAAAGGCCTGCGCACGCACACACAACCTCACTCACGACCACAGCAGAGGCCTTTCAAGCGAGAACACATTTTGACTATTCGGCATGAGTTAATATTTTGACATAATCAATTTGGCCAATGGTATTTTGGCGCTTTTTCTCCAGAATACATTCTGAGTAGAGTACAGCAGGTTATGTTCTGCGCTAAAATGAAACATTATACATGCTGAATGCATAACTTGAATAATCAGTGGTTGTATCCTATGTTTTGACGTTATTCAAGAGCCAATATTTGTGTTTTGACATTGATATCAGTGTAGCAATCCATTTTGCTAAAAAGTCTCTCCCTATTCCAGAAACACCTAATGTCTGCCATGTTCATTTTTCACTTTTAAAGTTTCTTGTAATATATTAACTGAACGCTTTCAAAAGTACTGTGAGTGAGCATGGATGGATTTCATGGCTACAGCCTACACATGCAACCAGCCAAAACAAACAAAAAAACAATCGCATTACAATGGCACAATTACATCCGAGATCAATCGTTTCAAACCTTTATGCAATGCCAAAGGGGTAATTCAAACTGATTATTTTCGACCTCGAGTTGGAAGCTAGGCTACTGTAGATGTAAGCTGTTTTAAGCTAATATTTTCCAGCTCCTGTTTTCACCGACACTGTACAGCTACACCCAACAACCTGTGCGGAAATGTGAACACTTTTCATTATCTAATTTTACATTCAGTGGTTGACAAAATGTTTTTGACGACATGTCTGGAGGGCCGCAAGGGACTGCAATAACAATGCCCATAACTGGACCGATAATTAAGACGGAGAGAGGGAACATGTTCGGCGGACAAAGCTTTACCTTGTGTTCGAACGGCTGCGAATCTGGAGGAGAGGGGAATCCGTTAGGTACCAAAGCGAGATCTTCCCACTTCAAAAACAGTCAAGAGCGTATGAAGTGTTCCCTTTATTCGATCAAATCCAAGCGCGTAGCTCGCAGCTGGCTGCCCAGCAAACCCATGGGGTCCGTCTTCAGTGCACGTCGATAATGCTCCTTTGCCCAGGCAAGTAACTGCACGTATTTTATAATCAAATGGCTACGAGCGAGCAGAGGCCACTTTTGAGGCACAGTGGAGGCCTATAGTATTTTAAACTGAGAAGGCTGCCCTGTCGATCGCGCATACCATTGTAGTAGTCCTCTCTCTCTCCTCTCCTTGCTTCTCCAAGAGCAGGTCTGTCACCGCCTTCCTCTGCCTCCCTCCCTCTCCCTCTCAGGGCTGCCTCTCCAATGGACCAATCTTGCTGCTCTCCAAAGCGGAAACGCGAAGGCGAGCGACGTAGTCGGGGTTACTCGCAGTGTCTGGAGCCCATGCTGCAAGAGCATTGGTCCGTGCTCGCTGTAGCCTGCACCCTTGTCCCCACCCCCATCCCTGGCTACCCCAACTTCACCCCCCCCCCCTTCCCCAACACACACACACACACACACACACGACTCCCTCCAAATCTTTTTGACATGACCAACGAAGATATTTTCCATATGAATGATTTTATTATGAAAAAAGAGAATAACTGCATACATATCTGCACAGTCACTCTTGTCCATATTTGTCACCATGAATTATGCAGCGACTGCACAAAAATCTCACCATGTATGTTGGTAAGTGCAATTAATGTAGCCTGTTATGCGTTTTGTGAAAGTCTATGAAGAACCGATTGATGACTGGTTCTTATATAATGTGGGTCGCTGCCTCGTACCTTGCCACACGCAATGCATAGGTGACTAATTATGGACAGTATCAAGACAATATCACAGATGGCAGTGGCATACAGCCAGGGGGCATCATATCATCTATATAGCTGTGCTGTGTGACGGTCACGCCGACCCCTTCAAAACACAGCAGGGAGATGTTTATTTCATTTTCACCAGTCCACTCAGCGTCGCCCTCTAAATGTAGTGACTATTAGCGCGCCAGCCGATATTACATCAAGACGAAATTCATAAAAGAGAACGGGCTTTAGGTAAACACGTGGAGGACACCGTGCTCGCCGAGATCAGAATCACTTGGAGGTGACATCATGGCGCACACGGCAGCCCTACTCGAGTAGAAAGCTCCTCGTACCAATTGCACTCTCAGCAATGCCTGGTTGTGATGATGCTGCTATTTGGACAGAAGCTATGACTAGGAGATATATGAAGAAGGACAAGAGCTATAGCCAAGAGGTGTATCCACGCAAAACAGTGTGGCTAGTGTCGTGGATAAGCGAGGTGCATTTACGGAAGAGGAAGGCCCCGAGCTCACTGGGTTAAAGGTGGAAAAACTCAGACATCATTGCAGACCAACAACAAAATAGATATTCGGCTTGTTGGGTATGTTTAATCAGACTATGGTGCTGAGAAAGGATATCCAAATAAATAGACTAAATAAGTAAATAACGCAAGTAGTGCGTGCATGCCAGCTAGGTGTTATTGACAGGTGGTATTGTCTTCCACCAACCCATATTATGTCTGCGCTCACACACACTTGCCCACGGGCACACACTCATTCAGACCCATTCATGATTTTCGTTCAGACCACAAACGAATAGGCTAACCACAGCACACACCAGTGCTCCTGCGCTCCTAGAACTTTGAGCAATTGCAGGCAACACATATTTCGACCCTGTCTTATTAATTACACTAGTAAGCTTCTTATGATGTGTCACGCTCAAGTTATCACTGCACAGTCACTCCTAGATGAAAGACATACAGCGTTTAGACAAAACATGTTTAGTCACACACTTCACAATCACCACCTGGCCAAAAAAAGAGAAAGGTTGAATGTGAGCTACGGAGGTATGGCATCCAAGTTTGGGCCAGATGTAGTCCAATGTTTGCCGTCTGATAACTGCGCCTAACATTTACGCACACCGCGGACGACGAATATGATTTGCTTCTGCTACACACACACTGTCAAATTATTGTGAATAATAGTTTCAGTAACGCACAAAAATAGTTCTTGGTCGTAAATTTGATGTTTGTTTTCGGTAGTTTGAAAAATATGGCAGCACAAGCTGGGAATATTCATTTCTGACTGCGCTAAATATAGCATCGTGCCTGATAATGATAACCTACCGGTTCAAAGAAAGTAGCGGGGAGGTGGTTGTTGGTGATGCTGAAATGGCAACCTGGTGAACTTGTACAACAAAGTTCCCGGTGCTCCGAGGAGAGCGCGCGTCTCAAGAGCGGAGCTCGAGATATCAACCGAGCCGTGCGTCACTCCAACCTGCGTTCAGAGGCGCCGCGCACTCGCCTCGATAATTCCAGCAGAAAATATGCCATGCACACACTCACGCTCTACTCCAAGATCACGGCCATGGCAGCATACCCAAAGCAGGGCGGAAGTCTTTGGGAAGCGGCTTTGAGATCCAGGACTGGGGTAAGTGGCTCCTTTATAATTTGGCAAACCTCATGCATACATAGACTGGCAAGGAAGACCATACAACCATTTAATATAGAGTGGTGTTTATTTGTTTAATGAAGATTAAAAAAAAAAACAAATCGAACTCTGTCCTTATTTGTCAAGTGGTATTTCGATAATGTCCCAACGCAGCGTGTTCACTAAATGTATGTCTGAACACAATGGGGGAGTTTTACGCGCACACTCCATGGCCATCTAAGTGTCCTCTCAGGTAATATCTCAAGGCTGTTGTATTTTGGCAAGGGATATTATGCTTTTGCATGTGCGTATCGCTTCTGTGCACAACTGTGCATGCTGCCAACTTCGAAGGCGAAAGGACTGGCGTGACAAATGATCACTGAAGTATTTTCAGAGGTGTAAACACAACTTATACAAAAAAACAACCAAATAGAATACATTCAAAATAGAACAGAATAATGAATACATAAATACATTTCTATATCATTTCAGATTACAGAGGCCCAATAGTGGACATCAAGCATGCTTTATTCAAGATGCAACTGAATCTAATGCCAAAATTTGTCACATTATACTGGTGATTAATTATCAGCGGTGAGACATTTGTTTGACGCTCACCTATACATAACTTTTCCAGTGAGTATTATCATTCATAATGTTATTCAAACCATAATTTAGTCACCATGAGTTATTTTTGGATTTGTAGAAAATGTGCAGTTAATCAAAAGAAAACTATTCTGACAAACCTATGACTGTTTATTTCCCTAATTCATCACAGGACTGTACCCATACGGAGCCCTGGTCCGGCCTAATTGGTAAGTGGATAGGGCTTGGCTAAATGCGCTACACTGTAAAACATTGCAGGCCTATGTCCTCCTTAGATATGACTTCACACAAAATATCTGATTTCACAGTGTCGAATTCAGTGCAGTTTTGGTGTGCTTTCTGGTTATGCATGTTTGGAGTGCTTGTTTTCTGATCAATGCCTCCACGCCACGTCGACCCACACGTGTGGCTGACGCTGTTCACGCTATGGTGAAATCAGTTAATTAGAAATATCACATGACGTCAGAGATTGCTTTTCGTATGCAACAGGTCCCCTTGCATGCCTAATGGCTGAAAAGAAAACGTTCTCGTGTGCATAAATAAGTTAGGTATTTGTTTTGCACTGTACCGACTACATTTGTCACACTATGCACATTTAGGCCTATGCGTAAAATGGAGGAACGCACACGCACACACGCACACACACACTTGCATTTACTGATCGGACAATATGTCAACATAGGCACAAGCTCAAGAAGTGTGTGTGTGTGTAGTGAGCAAACTTCTGCCCAATGAAGTGCTGCAGACTGGTGTGAGGGAATTTGTGAATGACGAAAAAGTCGAGTAGCCCAAAATAGTATCTGTCATTCAACAAATGGCCTATTGAACGCTGCTCTAGTCTATTGCATTAGTTTTCGACCATGGTTGTTTTTTTATTTTATTTGGAAAATGATACCCTACGTCTTAATCACTGCCTGGGGCACTTTTATTATTTGCATCAGCGGTTTTTCATTTCTGACCAACTTACATATAGACCGACAACAAACGGGAAGATCTTGAATAGAAATTATATCCTCAATGACCTTCAAAACTTTTTCGGTGAGGTGAAAAGTTGCTTAATTGACAACATCAAAGCACCAAATAGTGGTTGCTTACAACGGCATAGATAACACAAAGGACATTGCATCAACAATGCTTATGTTAGGCTGTTAGCTGTAATTTCTCAAGTCATACGTGTCCTGCTGGTGACGACGAGAAGTCCCAGGAAAGAGACCCTGGCCAACTCCTGGGTATGACTGCTTGGCACTCGCTTGGCACGCGACGTCGTAGACATTTAAATTGGATTGTTACACTTATCTTAAAGGAACTGCAAGGCGTTGTACTTGTATGTGTAGACTTAGTTTGTTAATAAATGCATGGCTTTGGTGCGCAAATACACATGATAGCCTACAATGAGAAATGTAGATGTGTATGTCAACTACTTTAGACCACACAGGAGGGAATAGTGGGATAAAACAAATAATTGTTCGATACAAGTTTAATCTGAATTTTCTACCAGCGTGCTGCAATTCTATAACAAAGTCATAAGGTCACTCACTAAATTTTGCATGTTTTCATAACTGGTGTAAAAAGTTATAGTGTTACAGATGCTTAAACAGTACACAAATAAGGGCCAATAAAGATCAAGCCTTAAAATCAATTAAATAAGTTGAGAGTAGGCTAATTATTTCTCTTATGCTCTCGGCTTCATCCAACATTTTATTTTGCCAGTAGAAGGTTATCACCTCCTGCGTTTGAAAGGAGAGGGTCTGGCGTCTTGGCTTTTGTGCCCATAAAAAAACAACAGTAACTTCTGCTAATTCAAAAAAGAAAACAGCTAAAATAGAGTATGCTACCTATATTGCAGGTAATGGCGAGTATTTTTTGTCTTTTGAATGAGAGGTAATTCTGAACTAAACAGTTTTAGTAACAGAATATTTTGTCAATGTGAAATCTGAGATTGTGTTGAGAGGTCGATCGGGCGCTGAGCCACTGCACGACTATATGGTCAATTGGTCAAAAAAGCAAGGTACATATTGTCAGGGTCCTACAAGTAGTTGTTGCACCCTAAGCAAACATACAAACAATGTCTGAATGGCATGACCCAACACGTGCCAGCACATTTTCAAAAATGCTGACTTGACTGTCCATTTTTCTGCAAGTCGACAATTGACATCAAACTGCATAAAATGAAGCAAACATTTGTTCCAGACACCAATTGCAAGTCTATATAATAATAACTCTGAACTTGTGAATTTAACATATTTAAATTATTATGGTACATGTTTACAAATATATTAAAACAGTTTACTTTACCCGAATCACTTTTAATACTTTTCGAAAACGCACCAAAGAAAGTGTTAAGTTCTGTAATAGAAGAGCACAATATATGAAAATTGGATGTTACCATATTAAATTTGGGGAATAAAGTTGTTGGTCTATTTCCAAACAACTCCTAAGTACTTAGCTGTGAATAGTCCAGCACAGGCTACCAGAATACAAATAAAACATTTGTAGTGGAGAAGTGTTGGGAGTTGGGAAGGAAACTGAGACTTGAAACCATAAATTTCTTCTTTTACGTTTTCTGACAGACTTTGAAGCCCAAAATGCGGGAAGTTAATCTATCCCACATTGTCGAAACTTCACAGATAACATCACACTACCAAGCAGTGGACGAATGCGTGCTGACAACAACTCCAGCAACAGGTCGAAAGCTTCCATATAAGGGCGCGCGCTTTTGCGCGCAGCCAAATCAGTGAATGAACAGAGCCACATCACTATCCTGGTGTTTGGCTAGTTCACTAATTATATATAAACTGGACAATGCGTAATCCACATCGGAAGGTACTTTCATAGGTACCTAAGAGTCTGCGCACAGCATGCGCTCAAACGAATGGTAGCATCACTTAAATGCGCATACAAACATGTGAGCCTCCTCCTGTTTTCAAGGTGCAGATGGAGCAAAAACATACGCTATTCGTCTGAAGAAACTCAGCATCACGTGTAGACTCCACATTCGGTAAAATGGCACTTTAAGTAAGGGGAAAAAAGCTGCCTCAGACCAGTAGTTTCCCAACGAAAATAGGGTCAGGGTTGACTTCTAATTAGGCCGACAAACAGGGCAACATACAGAGCGACATGCTCCAACAATAAAGTTCTTAGCACAGCTGGGGCTCACGGTAACAGCAGGAGGCAAGTTAGGCTACATCATGGCATCTAATCAGACTGCTCTGACGGCTGAGAGAGTCAGAAATCAACAAGTATACACACAACAAACGAAAGGTAGCATGTTGAAATATTTAGTGCGTATGACGCGGTCATTGTCACATGTTTTATGCAATCGAAGCAAACACTGGGACATAATCAAATTCGTTGCATTTGGATATTCAAAAGTGTGAAGGGAACAACCGAAATGGAAAAATAACAGTCACCATTCTAGTTTGATTTTATGATCGTCATGATTTTGGAATGTGGGTTTATGGGAATTCTTTCATATAGTCTTAGTGGAAAGGAAACTATGGCCCACACAATGCTGACCGTGGTGGGTTGAATCTTTTTTTTTTTTTTTTTTGGGGGGGGGGGGGGTAATAAAAACATCAACAGAAAGAAGCAACATGCAATTGTCTCAGAGCAAAGTTGCTACCAATATTTTGATTGTTGTTTCAAAAGAAATAGCGTCATTCCCCGCTGGCCCGTTCACATGCCCCTTGCCGCTCCTCCAGGCAGAAGGCAATATGTCTGACGGCACACAGCGGACCTCCTCGGGCCCTGAGACCTCGAATATCATACACATGTGACATGTACCTGAGCACTTCAGATAACTTTCAATGTGTGGTCTCTCAGCCGATCCTCTGGGGGTTCCCTGCCCGAATATATATATGTGTGTGTGTGTGTGTGTGTGTGTGTGTGTGTGTGTGTGTGTGTGTGTGTGTGTGTGTGTGTGTGTGTGTGTGTGTGTGTGTGTGTGTGTGGACAAGTCACTGTACAGATGTATATGTCTGTGAGATGAGTGAGGGAGAACATGTCCCTCTGTGGATGCACATGTTTGTATGGATGTGTAAAGAAGACAGGATGAGAGAGAGAGAGAGAGAGAGAGAGAGAGAGAGAGAGAGAGAGAGAGAGAGAGAGAGAGAGAGAGGTAACAGAAACTGATAAGATTAACTTAAAGCATTTTCTAGGTGGCTAGCTATAAACGTAGTAGGGGCACAGTTTTTTTTTACAATGGGAAAGTGTGTGTGTGTGTGTGTGTGTGTGTGTGTGTGTGTGTGTGTGTGTGTGTGTGTGTGTGTGTGTGTGTGTGTGTGTGTGTGTGTGTGTTATGAAGAGGAGAATGAATGGGCTGTGAAGAGCTGGAGTGAGAAGCCTGGAGGGAGGAATGGAGAGAGAGAGAGGGATGGGGAGAGGGATGGAGTGAGAGGAGTGGAGAGAGAAGAGAGGAGAGGGGAACAGAAAGATAAATTAAGGACTAAAGAGAGGAAAGAGGAATGGAGAGAGGAGAGGAATGGCCATAGCAGCTCAGGTGGGTGGGAGAGAGGGAGAGAGATGGGGAGCACAGAGACCATGGAATGAGAGGACACCACATGATGGAGAAGACACTCACTGACTGCCACGGAGAGGAGGACCTGCTTATGTGCAGGAGTTTACATTCATGGAAAAGTGTGATCATTTATTCTGTGCTAAGAAATTGCATGTTATTTTTGTAACCCATAGTATAGGCTATATTGCATATGAATGTAGTGAAACAGCATAACCGGTCTCTGTGAATAGGTATGGATAGAAAAGATGTTCATATCTGAGCTTTCTTCATGATTGTTTTAAAAGTGTTAAATTAACTCTGAGAACTCAATTCAACATTGCTTTTTGGCTTTGAGATGGCCGGGACACCTGAGTGTGCCAGTGTGCATGGAACAATGGTCTTAATTTGAAATGAATCACATACTGTCAGTTGCAGTGTCATCAGGACGTTTTCAATAAAATGAAACCAATGACTAAAAAAGTTTTTACATTCTTTTGATATCGAATGATGTTATTATGATAATGTACTGATTCAAGTTGTCTTCCTGAATTGCCGGTGCATAATCCTCCCAAGTCTTCCACTACCTCTAATCCAGGGGTTCCCAAACTTTACCATGACAAGGCCCCCGCAGATACCTGTAGATTCCAGCCAAGGCCCCCTGCCATGGGCCGTGACATGCAATTTTTTTCTGTGCACCCGATTTCACAACTCGAAGTTGGTGCATTCCAAAACCCATATAAGTAGGCCTACTACAGAATACACAATAGCCTACATTGTAAAGAAGATTGTTTAGCTTACCTGTGTTTATGTTGGCTTCTTTCAATTTATAAAATTATTTATTTCATTTTGCTATATTTTTTCTGCCAACCTGCCGCGGCCCCCCTGGCATCCCCTCGCGGCCCCCCAGGGGTCCCGGGCCCCCACTTTGAAAAACACTGCTCTAATCTAACATTCTCCTACTGTGCGCAGGGTTCATTGATAAAAATAAATGAAAA
This sequence comes from Engraulis encrasicolus, assembly GCF_034702125.1. Classification (NCBI taxonomy): domain Eukaryota; kingdom Metazoa; phylum Chordata; class Actinopteri; order Clupeiformes; family Engraulidae; genus Engraulis; species Engraulis encrasicolus. The sequence continues at coordinate 21,341,057 of NC_085867.1, read as the reverse complement.
TGTTTACACAATCGGATCTTATGTCATGGCAGTGTTGTGTGATTCAATGTTTTCCCTCCCGATTCAGTGGTGTTACAATCCGCCCCCAAGTGTTCCGTAACTAATCACTAATCTGATGCTCTGACGTTCTCCTATTTAGGGGTCATTAATCCCGTCTACACACCAGTGTTAATTTCGTCAGCTTTTTTTTATTTAGTTGTAGTCTTAGTCACAATGACGAAAATCAATTTTAGTCTTAGTCACATTTTAGTCTTTGCCTTGCCAATTTAGTCTTAGTCTTAGTCTAAATGACGAAAATCAATTTTAGTCTCAGTCAATTTTTAGTCATTTTCGTCATTTTAGTCAACACTGTACATAACAGAACTTCTCCACACACTTTTAACATATATCATTGACTGTACAGAATAAACCTTCTCCGCACACTGCTTCTCTTTTTAACATATATCACACTGTACAGAATAAAACTTCTTTACACACTAATTCTCTTTTTTTCTATTTTATTTAATACCAGTGTTAATTTCGTCAGCTTTTTAAAATTTAGTCTTAGTCTTAGTCACAATGACGAAATTCAATTTTAGTCTTAGTCATATTTTAGTCATTGCTTTCCCAATTTAGTCTTAGTCTTAGTCTAAATGACGAAAATCAAAAAAGGGCATTGACGAAATATTTTAGTCATAGTCATGGTTGACGAAATTAACACTGCTACACAGCCAACACATCAGCAGGCCCGCAGCTCACTGGGAATACGTCACAACAGGAGAAATCCTTCAGACCATATTCTTATTACACCACATTACACTTAGTGGACACATTTTTGTGCTAAGCCCCTCACTAAAGACGACAGGAACAAATGTGTAGGAATACCAAGAGTAGCCAAGGCATACAGTTAAGGAGAAAACAAAGTAGTGAATCACTGTAGCAAACTGTAACTGTCATTAAGATTTCTGATTTCACTAAGGTTGTCCCTCAATGTAGACCAGCCCATGGAGCCAGTTACCAGTTAGTTCATTTGATCCAGGAACCAGTTAATTGGTTTGAGCTGTGTAGGAATGCAAGGGGGATACGGAAGGTGCTCTTAACCAAAACCTGCTTCTCTTGTTATGTCCTTAGAACATTCAACATCATACACATTTGCATTATCGCACACGCGCACACACACAGATACACACACAAACATGCACGCACACGCACATACAATCCCTAACACTCTTGTCTACCCGAGGATTGAGGAGGTGTGCAGACTTTCAGGAAGTCAGGTAAGGCCTCGTTACCAAGTGGTCATCAGAGGGCATGGTGGACTGTGTGTGTGTGTGTGTGTGTGTGTGTGTGTGTGTGTGTGTGTGTGTGTGTGTGTGTGTGTGTGTGTGTGTGTGTGTATGTGTGTGTTGGTGGGGCGGTATGGCCTGAGGGGCATGGCTGAACGATGCAGACTTGGCCACACATGGATAACCAACCGCCACACACATGCCACCCCCCCCTTCCGCCACGTGAAAGCCCTCTACCTTGCCCCACCATGAACTCGGTACTCAGACACACAATCCCCACCACCCCCTTCATCCATATGTTCTCATGTGCCAACCCCCCCCCCTGCCCCCACACACACACACTACTACCCCAACCTCCATACTCTTCTACACCCCCTGCATCACATGTCAACCCATACACACTCCATCTCTTGCGATACACTGTCATCTTATTTCAACCGTCTACCCCATCTCTACCATCTTAACCGAACAATCCACCAAGCTCTCCCAGACTGTCACCTCTTCCCTCACACGCTCCCATAGGTCATCATCTCAACCCCCCTTCCCCCCCCCAACCACTGTCCCATACTACCCACTCCCATCCTAACCCCCCCCACCATGTGCACCTACACAGTAAGAAATGCAGTGTTAATTCAACACTCAAAGAGTCAATTTAACACATTCTAGTGTGTATTTTCTCCCAGAGTACTCTGTAAGTGTTGAATTAACACTAGGTTTTTTACTGTGTACGATACGCTCTCATTTTACCCCCTTTCCACCACTCTCCCATACACTCTCATCCCCCCTTTCCTCGCCTCAGCTCTCTCATGCCATACACTCTGATTTGACCCCAGACCCGTCCCCCCCCCCCCCTTCTCTGCCATGCTCTCTCAGCTTGTTCCACTGAAGGCAGAGGTGATAAGGTATCTGGAGCGCTACACTGGAGTCCGCTCACCACGCCTGTCCCAGACACCCCAGCGCCCCCCAAGGCAGCCGCCACTCACAGTCCCTCTCCTCTCCTCTCCTCTCCTCGGCTTCTCCCTTTCCTCCCCTCTCCCTCTATTCCTTCTCTCCGGCAATTCCTCCTCTCCTCTCCTCTCCTCTCCTCTCCTCTGCTTCTCCATCTCCTCTCCTCTCCTCTCCTCTCCTCTCCTCTCCTCTCCTCTCCTCTCCTCTCCTCTCCTCTCCTCTCTTCTGCTTCTCCCTTTCCTCCCCTCTCCCTCTATTCCTTCTCTCCGGCAATTCCTCCTCTCCTCTCCCCTTCACCTTCTCCTCAGCAAGTCTTCTACTTTCCTGTGCCCCCCCCCACTTGGCCTCTCTCCTTTACCTCTCCTCTCCACCATCCCTCTTTTCCACCTCTCCTCTCTTCTCCTCTGCCACTCAAAGCTGCTCTCCTCTCCACCTCTCCTCCGCCACCCCATGCATGGAGGCCCTCGGACCTGGGGGTGGTTTAGGAGCGGTGGCTTGTGTGTGTGTGTGTGTGTGTGTGTGTGTGTGTGTGTGTGTGTGTGTGTGTGTGTGTGTGTGTGTGTGTGTGTGGGGTGCAATAGGGGGCTGGGTGGTGGTGATGGTGGTGGTGGGGGGGACTGCTGGCTGACACATTTCTGCTAACAATCACCTCACACACTGAGCCCACATTCCGCCTTCCTGCTCCCTTTTTTCCATTCACTTTCTTGGCCCCCTCCATCTCTACACCGCCACCCTCTCCCACCTCCCACCTCCCACCACACACACACACACACACACGCACACACACACACACACACGCACACGCACACACACACGCACACACACACACACGTGCATGCGTACGCATACGTGTGCACACACACACACTCACACACGCATTCTCTGTAAGGCACACGAGTGCGCAAAGCGGCTGTGGTATAGGAGCTAGGTTCGGAGTAATTAATAGGACACAGGGCATCGTGACTAGATCACCGATGTGATACACCACAACGGCCGAGACCAAATAACCATTTTGTCCTGCTCTTTCGTCAAGCCCACTATTGCATTTACTGACGTCTTGCACCGTCAACACAGTGCTAATGTTAATCTTCACAACACGAGCGCATAACTGCCATTATAGTAATGATGACATGGCCGAACTCTTGCTGAAGACAAAATGAGGTGCTATTCCCTGTGGACGTTATCAAAGACTACACAACGGCAATGCCATGCTGCGTTGCTGGACTGGAGCAGGCCCAGGTCTATTCTGTGGCCAATACTCTACCACCCTCTAGTGGCCAAACCAGTCACCCGCATTACACTACTCTGCAGCCATGAGAGAAAAAGCTGAGGCCCCCGCCGCGTGCGAGGTTAGTGTTCTCAAAAGGGATTGTACTGTTCGTGTTGGGTGCAAAAGGGTCACATGCAAATACACACACACACACACACACACACACACACACACACACACACACACACACACACACACACACACACACACACACACACACACACTGTCCGTCTCTTTATTTCACTGTGTGTGTGTGTGTGTGTGTGTGTGTGTGTGTGTGTGTGTGTGTGTGTGTGTGTGTGTGTGTGTGTGTGTGTGTGTGTGTACACGCAAACACACATACACATCCAGAGAGACACTATTAAATTCCTCAACAAGCAAAAATGTTGATGGTGACTTGAGATCTATAACAGATGCAGCACTGAGAATTCTATCATTTCTCAGATCTGAAAACAGACAATCATATGGTAATCGTTGAGGAGCTGTTAACCCCTGTAGTGTGTGTGTGTGTGTGTGTGTGTGTGTGTGTGTGTGTGTGTGTGTGTGTGTGTGTGTGTGTGTCCGTGTGTTACAACGGATGGATGGGTCACAGAGGTGGAAAGGAACACCTAGTAAACAGAGAGGTAGACTAGAAATGTGGGAGAGGGTTGTAGAACGTGGCTTATACATAGATACAAAACATAAATAGACAGGGGGAAAGGAGGGGAGAAAGAGAGAGAGAGTGAGTGAGGGTGTTGTGTGTGTGTGTGTGTGTGTGTGTGTGTGTGTGTGTGTGTGTGTGTGTGTCCGTGGGTGGTGCTTCTATCCTGTGGTGTGTGTGTGTGTGTGTGTGTGTGTGTGTGTGTGTGTGTGTGTGTGTGTGTGTGTGTGTGTGTGTGTGTGTGTGTGATGTGTCAGATTTTCTGGGCGGTCTGCAGCCCATCAATGCACAGCTGCTTCTGGGGTCGGACACACACACAGACACACAGACACAGACACACACACAGACACAGACACACACACACACACACACACACACACACACACACACACACAGACACACAGACACAGACACACACACAGACACAGACACAGACACACACACACACACACACACAACCTCGTCCATCGGACATCTCCTAGCCTCCACCTCTCCTCTCCTCCCAGTCCACAAGATTTATGACAAGAACTTATATTCCCATGGTCAGGGCAAGGAAAACACACACATACACACGTGTGCGTGCGCGCACACACACACACACACACACACACACACACACACACACACACACACACACACACACACACACACACACACACACACACACACACACACACACACACACACGTGTGCGTATGCGTGTGCACGTGCACACACACACACACACACACACACGGCTGGGCCAAAACTTTATTCCTGTGTCTATGAATTCATGAAGCATTCTGAAAGGATAAATACATTTAACAGAAAAGGGACAAACATGTTACATTACTATCCTAACATCAATATCAGGCAATGAAATAGCCATTGAATGTTGCAAACGCTCTCCCTGAGGTCTCTACATGTCCAAGTAATAACTTTTTGATATCTTTCTAGGTACATATATCTAATTAGTATAAGGCAATCAAGAAAACACTGAGATAACGAGGAACAATTATGGTTATGGTTAAAGTTAATCATGTTCACAATTAAAGGCCAATATAGCAATGCCACTGTGGGTACAGACTTTAGTGCCACCAGTAAAGACAACACTACAAAATGTTTAAAGCGATACCTTGACTGGAAGGCGATCTCTGCTCCTCCAAACTTGCTCAGCGATGCCTTAGCCCATGCAGGGCAGCCAGACGCTGGGCTCAGACGCACCTTCAAACCCTCCTTCCTTCCAGGTCGACGAACCCACTAATACGATTTCGGTAACGTTATATCGAAGGTTGAATCAAAAAGATCGCCTTAGCGTGACTTTAACCGAGAGAGGCGCTGACCCCAGACCCCAAACCCAGGACTGCACCCACAACAGCAAGCAGCTCAACGAGGCTAATGATGACAAGAGAGCGAGAGAGTACACTGACCTGTGTCAAGACTTTAACCTCTCGCAGCAGTCGCACCTGAAGCGCTATCAAGGGGCTGTGCTTAACCCAAACCACCATGGCTGCCCTGTGAGTTCAGAACGGGGGCGGGCAGGGGCCTGCAGGCCAAATGCACTTGCCTCTCAGTCAGACTAAAGAGTGGCCAGGCCATCACAGACTTCATGTAATCTGATAGGAATTACAGGGTAATTAGTAATCCCCCACCTAATCTCATTGAGGGGGCAGTGCTATTCGCACGCAAGGCGTGGTGGGGGATTAGGCTGAGGTGTCAGGAGTGGCAGGGGCAGTGCCCTTTCCACACCTATCCTATCCTCCTGGCCAGTAGGCACGTAGGATGCTTGTCCCAATTAGCCCAGTCACGTTTACCCATTAAGCACATTACAAACATCGACAACAACAGCTGACCTAAGTGGTGGGCAAATCGGGATCAAAGCACCTGCTCAATATGGCTTTGCATATGCCCTGCTTCCACCATCAGATCAGAGCAGGAGGTAGGAGTCGCAGGATAGACAAATAGGCAGAGAGGCCTCCAACCTAGAGCCAACATTTTGTTCAAATTAGGTAGTTTACTACCTCTAGCATTGATTTGTTTTCTAGGACAGACACATAACATGCTGGTTATGCAATAGCAGGCAAGAGCAGCAGAGTAGATATGCCACCATAGACTGGGAGGTCTCCAACAGTCAGACAATATATTGTTCAAATTAGTTAGTCATTGCTTATTTGATAGGTATACGTAAAATGTGGAATGTTCAACAGCCCAACAAAAAGTAATTGTGGGCCATTCTCATTCTTGGCTAATTTCCAATTTTGTCCCTAGAAGGACTTTTAGGAGTGACAAATTGCAAAAAGACAAATTATAATGCCACAGGATACCAGGGATAGGATGACGAGACACAGTCTACTCTCATATATATATATAAACTAGGGGTGGGCATAGATTAATTTTTTTAATCTAGATTAATCTCACTGTAATTATGAAATTAATCTAGATTAATCTAGATTAATCTATATCAAAATGGCTCATTCAGAATAGGCACGATAGCGAAATAATGCCGAAAAAAACCTTGGGGTTTCTTAAGACAGATGGCGCATTAGACCAGAGCTCATCTTTTTTTTCCAAAATGCATCTCATCTTCAAAAAATGGTCATGTTGATACTTGGTGATGAAAAATTACAGCAATATGTGTAAAGTGTTAGGATATGTTAGGAAGCATTTACAGTTATAAGATACTGAAATTTCAAAATGAACAGCGCTATAAGTTGTAGAGGCAAATACAGATAAATCTATCAAACATTTAGGCTATTTAAACAATATTACCTCAACAATTCAGCATTTCATTTCTAATGGGGAGAGAGAGAGAGAATCTGCCACTGACTGTTAAAAGGAGCAGCGGCTCCTTTAAGAGAGGGAGGAGCTCTGCGCGTAGTAGGCACAGCAGCCCTCAGCAGAGCCAGGCTACTGGATATGCCCATCTAGAACCTACAGCACTGGCACACGGGGATTTGACAGTTGTTCTCAGAGTTAGAATGCCAGATGAGTTACAACTCGACATGAATTCAGTTTGCAAAAAAAAAAGTCAAGCGCGACAACCGCGAGGTTTATTACCGTCGGACATGAGAATATCTCACTGAATCGCAAATGTGCGCGATTGCAACACAAACATTCAGCGAGAGTAGGCTAGATATTGACAGTTTCAGTTTGACAATCTTCAAAATGCATAGGACTATCACACGGAATGTTTTGCAATTATAGCACAGGCAAGATTTCTGGAAGTTGTTTATGTATTCTATGCAATGCGTGAGGAAATGTAGGCTATGTCGGGCTGGTAGCTTCTCACACACAATAATGTCTCTCTATGCTTCACCTCAAACAATAACGTCTCTTTAGTCTACCACTTATGAAAAAGCACTCAAACAACAACTACCACGGCAGAGGGATTAATGTTTTCAGCTGCAAACACTTCATATTTAGTAGGTCTGCTGAAACAACAGGTGGAGAGAGGAGAAGCGACTGGAGCGCAGTCTAAAAGTGTCTGTCAATTAAACGCTATGGTGACGTGCATACCCAAACTCCAAACCTATATTTTGAGAATAGATTAACGTGCGATATTTTCTTTATCGCGCGACAAGAGTCTCACATTATCGCAGCACGTTAACGCCGATAACGGCCCACCACTAATATAAAGATATTGCATACTTCCATCAACGTAGAAAGAGGAGACTCTTCATTTTTTCTGGTAGGCCATTTAGACATCTGCAACAGGAAGATACATGTAAATAGCCCAAGTGTAAATGTGTGATATGTACGTGTGTCATTGATTGTTTAGTGTACCTTTGCTTTTCTTATTTGCTTAATTAGAGGACCGTTCCCTAAGAGTGCATAGATCACCTTCCTCCTTACTGAGCATTCCCTTGATTGAGTACAACAAACAGTGATAATGGATAGGCCCAATTAGACATCTACACCTTGTCCAGTCATGGTAGTGGATCACACCATACGCCAACATACAGAAGGCCTATATAACTGCAAAGCAAACAGTCTTCAAAGTGTCCAGCCTAAGTCTATTCTATATGGTTGATGACAACGTTTAGGTTCACGCGTTGGGGTCTGAAGATTTGACATGCGAGTGGCCGTCTTGACAGTGATGTTGCCTTCTCATCACCCGCAGACGGCACCCGAAGGAATCTGTCACTGATTTAGGGGTGGCGGGCAACAGTGCGGTGAAAGACCACAACTGGTTATCACGCCACTCGCCGCGTTGCTACAGTGTTTGTCTGTCTGGCTGTGTGCGCCCTCTCTCCTCTGCCCGCAGGCTGCAGTTCTCTACGAGGTGACACCAGAGACTGTCAGAGCGGTGAATTAGGGCTCGGTGGATGTGTTCCCGGCCCTGAGCAGCGCTCGTAATACTATTACACACGATACATAAAAGCAGAAAGTTCAAGAAGGACGTTGTCAGTGCACTCCAGACGTCTCTCTCTCTCTCTCTCTCTCTCTCTCTCTCTCTCTCTCTCTCTCTCTCTCTCTCTGATGATGTACAGCAACGGGCCTTTCAGACAAGGGTGACAGACTTGAGTAGGCCTAATTGAAAAACACTGGGTGAGGGTGAGTAAAATATGAACGATCCTGAGCAGAGTAGCCTATGTGGTGCCAAATAAAAGGTTTGCCCGAGTTTGCCCAGCAGCAACAGCAAGCAAGGACGCTAGTTGGCCTATGTTTTTGAATAATCACATATCCCTGCATTTAAAACAGCGGCGTAGTCTCATAACTTGACAATGATGAGTCGAACAAGTCACATGGATGGACCATTTGAGGTGCACGCGCATCACAGCTTCTGCACGGAAAATAAACCCACCGGTAGAAAGCCCCCTTACATTTCCCGCGGCCATTTTTGGAACTCGCTGAACCCAGCGAGCACTTAAGGTCAAGAGGCGACTGGATCGGCTTATCGGTGAAATCACCTGTGTCAAAACAATTACTCCACGGAGATCACCTCTGCACTGCGCTGTAGAGAGATTGACGCACACCGCCAAGTAACATAGAGAAAACAAGGTATGTAAAGACCTCTCCAGGGCCATAACCACTGTCATAATCTAATACTGATTGGTGACCGGCAGCAATGCCCAGCAGGACACAACACCTTCCTGTACAAATCCTAAAAAATAATGTCGGTAATTATCTTTTAGAAACTTTGCACTCGGTCAGCAGTCATTTCAGTATAAGTAGAATGTGGTAACTACGCTGGACAGGATGGACGCTTTGATTATGCAGAGTCTACCAAACTGCTGTAAGTCCGAGGCTCCATTAGGCCGGGAGCCAGGTATACCCCTCAGGATGTTTTTTGCTAACTTTTTTTCACCATGATTTCCTGTTAGTCTATACCCTGGGCCATAACGAGTTGATGGGGACAACTCCCAACTCGGCCCCGTTTGGTCTCAGGGCCCAAAAAACTAACTTTTAAGGAAAATCAGCAGGCGAAATTATGTAGCTTTAAATATTAAGTTACTGAAACTGCAAAAATGGTCTAGGACCCTGTAAATTTACATAGGTCATCCTGTCACATAGGGGAACCTACCTGAAAAATTTCTCAGGGCTTGGGGCTTTTCTTCTGTCAAATTTCATCTTCAACATACCAAAAAATGCTTGTCCGCCTGACAAATTGTCTTAACATTTGATCATTTTCAGCTCTGTTATGATATGCATTAGTACCTCAAATGTAAATAAAAAACTACCCACGTTCATGAGCTTCAATTTAAGTCTAAGAGGACCTTTCTAGCTAGAGTACAACAGCTGCTATGTCCAAAGTTATTCACAATAGCCTATCCGAAAATAGTAGCCTAGTGGCAGGCATTCAGACACTTTCAGGCATTACCATTTCACATGGGACTATGACCATCAATTTCACATAAACTATATGTTTAAAGTACTTGACCTTGACTTGAAATTTGCTAGGAATGAAAGTATGAAGTGATTAGCATCAAAAGTAACTAATGTTACCACCTATTGGTGGACTGTGAACAGGATGCAACACATGGTACTATTGCACAAAAGGAATGAATCAAATGAGCTGCTGTAGTGTAGAATGTGAATAAAAACTTGTAATCATCATTTAATAACCATCATTATCATCATTTTTATCATCCTTCTCTTCCTCATCTTCATCCACATTTCTATGGATTTCATCAGTCATATCATGTTCATCTGTGTCCTCCTCTGCCAAGACATCAATTAGAGCTTTTGGTATCACCCTCAAACCATAAGCTTAGTGGCTCAAGCTTCCCAGTATATGTGTTTATGTGAAACCCATGGTCTAGTGGACTTGGGATCTCTGGGTAATGTTCATGGGCCCTCTTCCAGATGCACACCTGAAAGTTTGTATGGTGTGTTGTTTGAGTTGAGTAGAGAGTAGAGAATCTCTTCATTTTAATCAAAGCCACTAACAGTTATTATTTCTCAGGATATTGGTTACAGTCCCTGGAGCAATGTGGGGTTAGGTGCCTTGCTCAAGGGCACTTCAGCCATGGAGATGTAGGGAGAGGTCAGGGGGGATTCGAACCTGCAACCCCCTTTGAAAGACCAACACTCATTACCACTCGACCGCGGCTGCGGTACATGCATTTATATATGCATTTATACATATATAAATGCAAAATACATTACACACACAAGACATTACACACATCGTTACACATATATTAACCATATAGCTCACTCTTACATATCACCACTCTTACATAGCCTACATACATTCAACCAAGGCAGATTCTCTCTCTCTCTCTCTCTCTCTCTCTCTCTCTCTCTCTCTCTCTCTCTCTCTCTCTCTCTCTCTCTCTCTCTCTCTCTCTCTCTTAGCTGAGTGGTACTGAGGAACCCAAGACAAAGTGTCCAAAAATTGTCAAGGAGTGACAGAAGTCACTGTGCACAGTCCAAGTCAAAGAGCCAGGGTCAAGTATTCATCATATCCATTGAAAAAGGATGGGGTATCACAAGTTTCACACTGTGTTGCTCAACCTCTCCACACACACACACACACACACACACACACACACACACACACACACACACACACACACACACACACACACACACACACACACACACACACACACACACACAGAGAGAGACACATACGCACACGCACACGCACACACACACATTCCTGATTGTTGTGGGGGGTAGGTAACACCCAAGTGTAGGAAAGTCCAGGTAGAAGCAAAGGAGGCATACGTACAAATAAAGTGTGCAGGTGTTTATGTGATCCAATCACCTATGCCGATCTCATTCTATGTGACCTTCTGTGTGGTGTTGAATAGCTGGATGGCCCTGGGGACAAAGGACCTCCATAGCCTATCTGTCCTGCAGGAGATGGCGCAAAATCTGTAACTGAACAGGCTTCTCTGGTTGTCAAAGACTGGGTACAGGGGGTGCTTCTAGTTGTCCATTAACTTATAGAGTCGAGTCTGCTTAGTGTCGTCTTTTCAGCTGTGATAGTGAGTGTTAGAGCCATAATAGATTATTGTGAATAGTGAATAAGAATTTAATTTTGTACTGCATTATGTTTAGTTTTAATATTTAGACATATTTACTGCTGTTTAGTAATGTTATTTTCTTGTGATTAATATTGCTTAATTTTATTAAGATATGCATGACGTCACTTTTTGCTGTATTAAAACTGTTTTGCGTGACGAGGAAGGTCAGAGCGCAGCAGTCTTTGACCGAGACAAGACCCATCGAGACTATCGAAGCAACGAGACCACGCCATGTCGAGATGACACTGAGACCACGAGGCGTAACAATATGAAGAAGTTTTAAGTTTGATTGTATCCGTTTTATTTCTGTAATGTGACAATTTTCTTATATAAACAGTCTAAACTTTACACTGAGTCTCGCGTCATGGACTTAAGCTCTAAGAACTGGTCATACAATAAGAAATGAAGAAACTGCACCTACATTAGTCAAAGACTGTGCTCATGGATGACTCGCGCTGGAACAGAAGTTAGGCTACTTCTAGAAGGAAAACGGAGCCTCCATCTACCCGACGGCACTCTAAAGGGAGGTAACAACTAAACGGATTTTCATTGAAGTAAACTGTTCTACCGGTCGTTACTTTTGGAATGTTGAAGACAACGATAGCCGCGGTCCGCGGTAAATGCCTTTCATTTCTGAATGCTAAGATGACCATGCTACAGTAACCTTGCCTATTCCTGATGCTATTGAGAAGTACTGCTGAAATCGTTTTTTCATAAGAAGCTTGATTTAATTGAATGCTTGTTGCACTCTGAGTGTGTCTTATCACAAGAGGATTTGTGAACATTTAGAAGACAGTGAAATTGTCGAAGTTCCAGTGAATGCAGACAGTTAATGTGCACTAGCATATAATAGCCAAGATGGAGGATGACTCAGCAAATGCAAACGTGGATACCGCTATTAGCCAGAGGAGGGCGCCCAAGCCCACAGAATCAGCCAAGGAAGACAAGCTGCTTAGGCTGCGCAATAGGAGACAAGGGAAACTGTCATTGCTCACTCGCAAGATGCATGATATTCAGGGAATGAAAGCAGTTGAAGATAATGTGGAAATAATTAAAACTGAAATGTCACATAGCTTTCATCGCATATTATGTGAATTTAAAGATGCCAATGATGAGGTAATTCAGAATTTACCTGAAGAGGAAAGAGAAGATGACCAGTCAAATTGGTATGATCCTAAATGTGAAGTATTTGAGAAATTCGTGACTGAAACAGAACAATGGATCACTGAAACATGCAAAGGACATCCTGAAGAGGATTTGAATGATGGTATTAGGCCACAAGACAGTGTGTCAGCCACTTTCACAGAGGGTGCTAGAAGCAAACACAGCTCTACAGCACGATCTACAACTAGCTCAGCACGTGCTAAGGCCAAGGCAGAGCATGCAGCATTGCTAGCCCGTGCAGATGCATTAAAGAAAAGGCAAGAAATAGATGCTGAAGTAGCAAAGTTACAGGCCAAACGTGAAGATGCTGAGTTGGAGGCAGACATTGCAGCTTCTACTGCCAGACTGAAAGTACTAAATGAATACGAAGAGAATCGTGATGACATGAGTGGTCACCATCAGCCACACAGGAATATGAACAGGACAGCTTTTTCAGATTTCATACTGAAAGAAGAGAGAAAACCTGTACCTCAGCCAAGGGTATTAGTACAAACACCTGGCGCACGCAGCAGTGCAGCAGCTAGGCCAATTCATGGCTCCAGCAACCCACAGTCCAGTGGCCCTGAGAGAGAACTTCATAGGATAATGCAACGCCAGAATGAAGTAACAGAGCTACTAGTCATGCAACAAAGCCTATCCCAGCTTCCTCAAAGAGCGGTTCCGGTGTTCTCTGGAGACCCACTTGAATACAGATCTTTTATGAGGGCCTTTGAAAGTGCAATAGAAACAAAGACAAAAAGTGATCAAGATAGGTTGTTCTATTTAGAGCAATATACAAGTGGCGAACCAAGAGACCTTGTTCGCAGTTGTGAACATATGCGGCCTGATAAAGGGCTTAAAGAAGCCAAGAGACTGCTTCAGTACCATTATGGCAACGAACTGAAGATAGCCACGGCTTATCTCGACAAAGCACTGAAATGGCCACAGATCAAAACTGAGGATGCCAAGGGTTTGAAGACATATGCACTGTATCTCACTGGATGTAGGAATACCATGACTGACATCGACTTCATGGAAGAGATGGACAATCCGAGCAATATGAGAACAGTGCTGTCGAAGCTTCCCTACAAGCTTAGAGAGCGGTGGAGGAACACTGCATTCGACTTTCAAGTGCGGCACAAAAGAAGAGCGAGGTTTGAAGACCTAGTAGCCTTCATTGACCTGCATGCACAAGTTATGAATGACCCACTCTTCGGTGACATCCAGGATGTAAGCTCTGATGCAAAGGCCAAGCCCAAGCCAGCTGCAAAGAGTGCTAAGAAGAGTGATGTGAAAGGTGCCAACTTTGCCACAGGTGTTTCCCCCGTCGTGAAAGAAAGCACACAGCCTGTTAAGAAAAAGGAACAGCAGAATACAGTCCAGTCCACTGACGCTGCAGAAAAGGCTTGTTTGTTCTGTGAGAAGGCACACACACTCAGCTCATGTGACAAGTTTAAAGAACAGGAGTATCCAGAAAGAATACAATTCCTGAAAAGCAAAGGACTTTGCTACGGATGTCTTAACAAAGGACACCTGAGTAAAGATTGTAAGAAAAGACTGACGTGTGCAGAATGTGCCTACAAACATCCCACTGTACTGCATAAGACGAAAGAAGACAGTGGTTCTAATGGGAATGCAACTGCTAACAGTCCCACAGTATCGAATGCCCTTCTGTCCCTGGATCAAGAATCTTGTGCCTCTACTGGGGCCGGCGACAGCGAGTGCATATTGTCAGTAGTGCCTGTAAAGGTGAAATCCAAGAGAAGTGACAAAACGGTGGAGACTTTCGCATTTTTAGACCCAGGTAGCACCACTACTTTTTGTACAGAAGATCTCATGCACAAGCTTAATGTCCGAGGCAAGAAGACAGACTTCTTACTGTGTACCATGGGGCAGCAGAAGAAGACACAAGGACATGTCATAACTGACTTAGAAGTGTGTGCATTGGAAGGAACCACGTACATTGATCTGCCCAGGGTGCTGACACAGCAACACATACCTGTGAAGAAGGGTAACATACCCAAGCAACAAGATCTAAGTAAGTGGCCTTATCTGTCTGAGGTTCGTCTACCACCACTGGAAGCAGATGTTGGACTCCTGATAGGTGTGAACGCCTATAAAGCCATGGAACCGTGGAAAGTGCTGAATAGCAGAGATGGAGGTCCGTATGCGGTACAGACAGCTCTTGGCTGGTCCGTGACGGGTCCAAGACAAGACAGCACAAGTCTGACTTCTGACACTTTGCAAACCTGCATATCGCATCGTATATCTGTGGAGAACATTGAAGACTTGCTAGTTCAGCAGTTTAACACAGACTTTCCTGAAAGAAGATATGAGGATAAGACTGAAATGTCTCAGGAAGATCGTCAATTCATGCGATCAGTGACAAAGTCCTTGGAGTTCAAAGGTGGTCATTACCACATAGGATTGCCACTGAAAGATGAGAAGATTCAGGTGCCAGACAACAAATGTGTAGCCATGCAGAGGTTGCTGGGCCTGAAAAGGAAACTCACAAGAAATCCTCAGTTCCACAGTGACTACACAGGATTCATGGACAGCATTCTAGACAAGGGATATGCTGAACGAGTACCAGAGGATGAGTTGCAGCCGGACGGAGTGGTACCAAGGGTGTGGTATATACCTCACCACGGTGTGTACCACCCCAAGAAGAATAAGATACGGGTGGTGTTCGACTGCAATGTGTCCTACCAAGGATTCTCCCTGAATGGTCAGTTACTACAAGGACCCAACCTCACGAACACTCTTCTTGGAGTGCTGAACAGGTTCCGCCGACAGCCATTTGCCATCATGGCTGACATTGAATCGATGTTTTATCAGGTCCGAGTTCAAGAGAAAGATGCAGACCTCCTAAGATTTCTGTGGTGGCCTGAAGGCAGTCTGGAGGAAGAGGCAGTCGAGTACCGGATGTGTGTCCACCTGTTCGGTGCTACCTCTTCACCAAGCTGCTCCTGCTTTGCTCTCCGAAGAATAGTGGAAGATCAACAGAATGAGACAACAGAGAAGGCAGCTCAGACACTCCTGACCAGTTTCTATGTGGATGATTGTTTGACTTCAGTGGAAACAGAGCAAGAAGCAATCACACTGGCCAGAGATCTGAAATCACTCTGTAGCAAGGGTGGTTTTAACCTGACGAAGTGGATGAGTAACTCCAGAGCCTTTCTGTCATCTGTTCCTGAGCAAGAGCGAGCCACAGAAGTCAAGACTCTGGATTTGGACAATGGGTTGTTACCTGTTGAGCGGGCCTTGGGAGTGACCTGGTGCACTGAAACCGACACATTCTCCTTCAACATCAATGTGCAGAACAAACCCCCTACTCGAAGAGGCATCTTGTCAGTCGTTGGCTCTGTATACGATCCTCTTGGATTCTTGTCGTCATTCGTATTGCCAGCAAAGCTGCTCCTGAGAGATCTCTGTAAAGAGAGGAGAGGATGGGACGAGGAGATCACAGAGAACCACCTGAAACGATGGACAAGATGGACAGTTGATCTGCAGAAGCTTTCCAGCTTTCAAGTCAACAGATGTTTCAAGCCTGCAAGCTTCGGAGCTGTCAAGACAGCACAGTTGCATAATTTTTCGGACGCCAGCGAGGACGGTTATGGGACAGTTACCTACCTTGTGATGACCAATGAGCACGATGAGAAGTCCTGTTCATTCGTAATGGCCAAGTCCAGAGTGGCACCACTCAAACAGATAACCGTACCCAGAATGGAACTTACAGCTGCAACTGTCGCAGTTAAGATGGACCGAATGTTGAAGCAGGAACTGGACATGGAACTGGAAGAGTCATTGTATTGGACGGACAGCATGACGGTCTTGAAATACATTGAAAATGACGCTGCCCGATACAAGACGTTCGTCGCGAACCGAGTGTCACTGATCAGAGAGGCCTCCAAGCCGTCACAGTGGAGGTACGTGAATTCACCTGAGAATCCTGCAGACCATGTCTCAAGAGGTTTGACAGCAGAGAATCTTATGAGATGTGAGAACTGGATTGAGGGACCTTCATTTCTGCTGAGACCGTGCGAGGAGTGGCCTGTCAGGACAGACCAGTCAAGTTCTTTGTCAGAAGATGATCCAGAGATCAAACGAAATGCTGTGTCTTTTGTCATCAGAGTTGAAAAGGATGAATCTGCTTTGGGCAAGCTCATTGCGTATTATTCTGACTGGCACCGCTTAAAGAAGGCAGTAGCATGGTTCACTCATCTGAAAAAGATCCTGCTGGACTTGAGCCACAAAAGAGCAGAACTGCAAAAGACAAGCAGTGCTTCAGATGGCAAACAGCAAGCCATAGCTCAAGAGATGAAAAAGTACAAAGAGAGCTTGAAAGATTTCACTATCAGTGTGGAAGATTTGACGAATGCTGAACATGATTTGATTCGCTACAGTCAACAGCTGAAATATGGAGAGGAGATCAAGACTCTGCTGCAAGGAAAACACCAAGTCAGAAAGAGCAGCCACATATACAAGCTGGATCCGTACCTTGATGAAGGAGTGTTGAGGGTTGGAGGAAGGTTATGTCGAGCGGCGATGCCAGAGGAGGCTAAACATCCAGCCATCTTGCACAAAGACCTCAAGATTTCACGTCTTATCCTCCAGCATACTCACCGTCAGATCGGACACTGTGGACGGAACCATGTTCTGGCTAAGCTCAGACAAAAGTATTGGATCCCGCATGCAAATTCTGCCATAAGAAAGATGATCTCAAATTGCTACACCTGTCGAAAGCTGTATGCAAAGGTTGGAGAACAAAAGATGGCAGATTTGCCAGTGCAGAGACTGACACCAGACAACCCACCCTTCACATTCACTGGGGTTGATTACTTTGGGCCGTTTCAAGTGAAAAGAGGACGAGCCATGGTGAAGAGATATGGTGTCTTGTTTACTTGTTTGACCATGAGAGCGGTCCATATAGAGGTCGCACACTCTCTAGACACCGATGCATGCATCAACGCATTGCGCCGCTTCATTAGTAGAAGAGGGCAGGTGTCCGTTATCCGATCGGACAATGGAACAAATTTCATTGGCGCTGAAAGAGAGTTGCGTGAGGCCATACAGAACCTCAATGATTCCAAGATCAAAGAAGAAATGCTGAAAGGAGGAATCGAATGGAACTTCAATCCACCTGGTGCCTCCCACCAAGGAGGCATCTGGGAACGCCAGATACCGACAGTAAGGAAGGTCCTTGGAGCTCTGCTGAAGCAACAAGTTTTGGATGATGATGGATTACACACACTGTTGTGTGAAGTCGAGTCCATAATCAACAGCAGACCCTTGACAAAGCTGTCAGAAGATCCAAATGATCTCGAACCTCTCACTCCGAACCATCTGCTGCTGATGAAAGCAAAGCCTGCGATACCACCGGGGATCTTTGAGAGGAGTGACGTGTACGGGAGGAGACGTTGGAGACAGATCCAATATCTGTCTGACTTGTTCTGGCACAGATGGACCAAGGAGTACTTGCCCTTGCTGCAAGAACGTCAGCGCTGGTCCAAGGTGAAGAGGAACTTTGAAGTGAACGACATCGTTCTAATTGTGGATCCTTCCGGTCCACGAAGCTCTTGGATGCTAGGCCGCATCGTCAAGACAATGCCAGATTCCAGGGGCCAGGTCCGGAGTGTGCAAGTGCAGACCAAGACCAGCGTTCTGGAAAGACCTATAACCAAATTATGTTTGTTACAGGAAGCAGTGTGAGCTGGCATCCAGGACTGCAAAGAGTTATCGAGTATTCATAGCTAAGTTCATTTGAATATTTGTATTGTTGGACTGAGAACTTGAATGACTCTATTTGATTTGAGTAATTGATGTAGCCCCCTTGTCTACACAATTAGGGGCCGGGCGTGTTAGAGCCATAATAGATAATTGTGAATAGTGAATAAGAATTTAATTTTGTACTGCATTATGTTTAGTTTTAATATTTAGACATATTTACTGCTGTTTAGTAATGTTATTTTCTTGTGATTAATATTGCTTAATTTTATTAAGATATGCATGACGTCACTTTTTGCTGTATTAAAACTGTTTTGCGTGACGAGGAAGGTCAGAGCGCAGCAGTCTTTGACCGAGACAAGACCCATCGAGACAACACCTATCGAGACCCATCGAAGCAAGACCACGCCATGTCGAGATGACACTGAGACCACGAGGCGTAATAATATGAAGAAGTTTTAAGTTTGATTGTATCCGTTTTATTTCTGTAATGTGACAATTTTCTTATATAAACAGTCTAAACTTTACACTGAGTCTCGCGTCATGGACTTAAGCTCTAAGAACTGGTCATACAATAAGAAATGAAGAAACTGCACCTACAGTGAGAGCCTCCAGTTCTGTGCCTACAACAGACTCCGCTTTCCTCACCAGCCTGTCAAGGCGTCCAGCATCTCTCCTCCTAATGTTACCATTGCAGCATGCCACAGCATAGGAGAGCACACTGGCCATAACAGGCTGATAGATCATCTGCAGGAGTCTGTTGCATACATGGAAGGATCTCAGTTTCCCCAGAAAGTAGAGCCTGTTCTGGCCTTTCTTGTACAGTGCTTGTGACTTTGCAGACCAGTCCAGTTTATTGTCCAGGCGTACACCCAGGCGCCTGTTTGTGCAGACTGTCACTTCTGTCTCCCCTCAATAGAGACAGGTACCAGGGGTGGGGTGTTTCGTCTGAAGTCAACCACCATTTCTTTGGTTTTGGTGGTGCTCAGCTGCAGGTGGTTGATTCTGCACCATCTGACAAAGTCCTCCTCCAGGCCCCTTTACTTCCCCTCCTATCCACCTTTAATGCATTCAACAATGGCTGAGTTGTTGTTGAAGTCAGTGGTTTACAGGGTGAGCAGCACCAGGACAGCACCATTGAGGACCCTCTTGCACGGTGGGAAAGTTGATAGGTCAATTGAGAGACCCTGACGAACCTGAAGGTTTGATCCAGACATTTTCTTTAGTTGAATTTCTCTTGCTTCATTAATGCTTTTCACTCGGCGACTAAATCAATACAGGCAGCAGGCGAACTCCTCACCACCATTGAGGAGCTGTTCGACAAGATCCCATGAGTTTCCTACTTCCGCAAAGATGTAAATGAATTTTGTTGTTTGATTCAATATCTTCATTGGTCACACCTTTCCTTTGCTTTTTAATTCTGACGTTTAGTCAGTACCACTGAAGGCATGTAGGGCCAGAGGAGTTGCAATGTGTTCCTGCGAATAATCTTCAGCCAACGAGTTGATGTCAATTAGTCTATCTCCCATTTCAAAGATGAGTATTTTGCTCTGACTCTAATGGTCCTGATTTGAGGTATTTCAGTCTGGATGTACTGCATGTAAATAATCACCCTAAAATCTGATTCTTCATATTTTGAGAAGATTCAACCCTGTAGGCTTGACAGGCCTTCGGAGGACATTTTTCATCGTATCTTGGGAGCTCCAGTGATACAGTATTAGTGTTGCACCTATAGTATTAATGCAATTAATTATGAGTAGGCAAATGTTCGTAAACTGCCACACCTAAAGCTCTTTCACCCAGCTCCAGTGAAACCGCTGCTGACAACATTCAGACAAAGTATTTATGAAGTGCATGCGGCCTCTTTCTCTCGTTCTCACGCACAGAGTGTATCGGTATGGTATCGGTCGATACTTGTGAATGTTCTCTCTGATATTGCATTCATTGTCTCTGGTACACAGGGGTGAAAGTAGGCAGGTGTACACAGATGCGTAGCACCAGCACATAATTTACAGCTGGTGCGCAGTACCGGTAAGAGAATAGGTTTAATGCTACCCAAAACCAACGTTTGAAAAAAGTAAGATCTGCTATTTAAATAGAAAACACATACAACCACTATGCCATTTGAGACAAGTGTCCTCCTAAGAAGAGACAACTGAAATAGTCATGCAGCGATATAAATCTGTAGTGCACATGTTTATTTTGCTTGGTTATTATTTGTTTGCGGGTGGGGGGAGGGTAGCACCGGTAAGAAACGAAAACTATTTTCTATCCTGACATTGCCCACATTGGCATGGAAGTTGCACATTTTCAGCATCTTTGGTCATGTGGTTCATGCCTTTTGCTTTGTTCCTGGTTTTTTTTTTCTCCAAAATAAACATGAATTGTTGAGATGGAGTATGGTGTCAGAGTTAGGGGATAGGGCCCATGAGCATTACCCAGAGATCTGAAGTCCACTTCACAACAGGTTTCACATAAACACATACTGTATACAGGGAAGCCTGAACCACTAGGTTTGAGGGTGATGTAATCCCAAAAGCTCTAATTCATGTCTTGGCAGAGGAGTACATGGATGAACAAGACATGACTGATTAAATCCATACAAATGTGTATTTATTAGGAAGAGGATTATGATGATGATGATTATTAAATGATGATTAAAAGTTATTTTCCACATTCTACACTACTGCTGTACAAACCATCCCTTAAATAAATTTGACATTTGGTTCGTTCCTTTTGTGTGTTTTGTGTAGTACCATGGGTGGGATCCTGTTCACAGTGCACAAATTGGTGGTAACATTAGTTACATTTGATGCTATTCACATCATACTTTCATTCATTGCATTTTTCAGGTCAAGGTCAAATACTTTAAAAATATGGTTAATGTGAAATTGATGGTCATAGTCCCATGTGAAATGGTAATGCCTGAAAGTGTCTGAATGTCTGCCACTAGGCTACTATTTTCGGATAGGCTATTGTGAATAACTTTGGACATAGCAGCTGTTGTACTCTAGCTAGAAAGGTCCTCTTGGACTTAAATTGAAGCTCATGAATGTGGGTAGTTTTTTATTTACATTTGAGGGACTAATGCATATCATATCAGAGCTGAAAATGATCAAATTTGAAGACAATTTGTCAGGCGGACAAGCATTTTTTGGGCTTTTTGGGTATGTTGAAGATGAAATTTGACAGAAGAAAAGCCCCAAGCCCTGAAACAGTTTCAGGTACGTTCCCCTATGTGACAGGATGACCCATGTAAATTTACAGGGTTCTAGGACTATTTTTGCAGTTTCAGTAACTTAATATTTAAAGCTACATAATTTGGCCTACTGATTTTCCTTAAAAGTTAGTTTTTTGGGCCCTGAGACCAAACGGGGCAGAGTTGGGAGTTGTCCCTATCAACTCGTTATGGCCCAGGGTATAGACTAACAGGAAATCATAGTGAAAAAAAGTTAGCAAAAAACATTCTGAGGGGTATACCTGGCTCCCGGCCTACATAGGGCGTTTCTCCTAACATTTTACGCGGTGTGAACTTACGTAATAGCAGCTTAGCCACTTAAAAGGTGCACTGAGATCCAAGCTTTCTCCATCCTCGCGAAGTATGATCTCTGCCATACATTTCTTTCAACCGAACCTTCTCTCTGCCCTTGCACCAAACATCAGGGATTTCTGCACTTGTTGCTCTGTCTTGGTTGTTTGTTTGTTCATTAGCAGCGGGTGGTTGAGCTAGTGTAGACGACAAGCCAAAGGCCCTGGTATAGATGTTTTGTTTTCAGTGTCATACTCCTCTTCATTTAATTTAAATATTCTGTTTTCTTATAATATATTATTTACATAGGCGTAATAAAATGTCAGTGTTGTGACACCTGCCCTCCTGAGAGACAAAGCAGGTTTGGGGACCACATAAGGGCATGCATACCAATTGGAGACCGTTTCTCTAGTCTGACTGGGTCATTTCCCAGCCCTACCCCATCTCAGTTCCTGTCATATGAAAGGCTTAACCTCCGCCCCCAATCAATCAATCAATCAATCAATCAATCAATCAATCAATCAATAAGTATTTGGTTGGCTCTGGAAAGAGCTCTTTAATAAGGCACAGCCTGAAAAACAAATATAGGCAAGCATAAAGGGTACCACCCCCCCATAAAAAAAGGTAGCAGAACCAAATATTCAGGGGATCATTCCCGCTGTGGCGACATGTCTCAATACAGTACCCCCTAGTGGCCAAATCTACATGTAACACAAAGGTCCAGAATCAGATTTAGTGGCCACGTATTTGTGTTACTATACATTAATAAACACAAACTGAAAACACTCAAATATGTGGCAAGATCCTTTCTGAGGCCAGGATCTCTGATCTGCCGCAATCTCTCACTGAAATACATGCAGTTTATTTGCAGATTCACTGCCGCAGTGTTGGATCACATTGTATCCTCACACCGTCCACTCACAAATGGTCTGGCCTTTTACAAACCCCAACTCCATTGAAGTTGGTAAGGTAAATTGTGAATTATAAAAAAAAAAAATCCAAAAGGACTGTACGCTATTGACTCGAGATTTGACGTGACTAGACTGCAGTGACTTGCAATAGCATGTCAAATCTAAATATAATATTACATTTTGTGCATTTGCAAAAATATAATAAATAATACATCTTAAAATAAATAAGATGACTGTATTCAAGCAGAGTGCCTGGGGATCAGTGTAATATCCCTCAAACACAGCTGTGAGACAAAATAATTTTTCCAAAAGGCGTTTTGGGACGTTCATAGTGTTGAAATGCGCTTTCAGTTCCATATGTAGCGTTCTGCCTCTCATATGTATTCCAGTGGCCCCCTCTACTGGGCTTTTGTTTGGCCAGAGCAGGCCTAAATTACACAACATTATATCACATCACACCTGGATTATTTTTAAGACGTTAAAGATTGTCTGAGACATGATGTAGTGCTGAAAACCCATTCCTGGATGCCGTTTGGTCAGACCAAGCCAGTTCAGAATCACTCAGTCTCTGACCCATAGGCTGTGGTCCCTAGCCTCTGGCTGGGACATCTCCAAGATTTGGGGCTGCACTACTCCGATGCAATGCAGAATGTGTTGATGAACAGGATCCATATGGCTACCGAGCAGCAGGGGCGTTGAAATGTCTGGAAACATGGGACTGAGTCACCAGGGCCCGATGTATGTGGAGGACCAACACAGTTATATATAGAGTCATTGACGTTTTAACAGTAGCACACGTCAGAATGCCACTATTGTATAGATTTTTTGTTTGTTTGTTTGTAGTTCACTATCTATTCTAAGAAGTATACTTTTTCATTTTAGCATATCAATCACCAATTACTAATTAATAGGTGGGCATTAGGTGCCGTTGCACCACCTGAGGTTTGAGCCAAAAAACCCTGACCCATACATAGATACATGGCTGGGGGGATCCATCGGAGCTGGTTGTACAAAGGGCCCAGAATTGGCCACTGTGCCCCTGCCAGGCAGCATGTCTTTCCCCACCGCAGGAGGTTCTGTGGTCCACTGATGAGAAGAGGGTTTCCATAGCGATCTGGCTATCTTAGAGGTCAACTAGAGGACAAGGTCATGCCGCACCAGGAGGCAATGATGTCAGGCTGCAGAGACATGTGCGGTGGAGTGAACAGTACTGAGAATGGAGTAATACAAGAAGACTGACCTGGATAGTAAGCCAGCGGGCAGATATATGAGGTTAAAGTGCAGAAACTGTGTGTGCAGTATATGTGATAAATACGGGAGCCCACAAATCAGAAAAGGAGAATATACATTCTGTGCAAAGTAGAAGAAGAAGAGGAGGGAGAAATTTGAAGAAACAGACGAATGGCAGAATAAGTGTTGTAGTAGCTGTGCATCCTGGAAGAAGAGGGAGAAGAAGAAGAAGAAGAGGAAAACAATTTGAAAAGTATAGGAATAATTGCTGTATATATATGCATCCTTCTGTGCTTTTCCCTGATGATGAAGAATAATCTTGTCCAGCACTCTACTCATCTGTTGCATTCACTCATGAAGCACTCGGGGACAGAGATGCAGAGTTGTTCTCTGTGTCTGGTATTGTAATGATGGAGCTTTCGGGGACACAGATGGAGTTCTGTGCTGTATTGTGTTGAGGGAACACTAGTGTTGATGTTGCTTGCCTAACAGTCTTCAGATGTCCTCTGGAAGCCTGGGATGACTTGGGACAAGGTCGGATGGTCAGGTTGACTGGGGTTATCTGACAAGACTTGTGTGCTCCAAAGCATATGAGAACACTACATTACATTACCCTACAGTATATCTAGCTGCAACTGTGCATGTTAAGGGACTTACAGATAGAGGGTGAAGTCCCTGGAAGGACGTGCTAATTCTGAGGCACTGTCATAGCCTACTGTTTTCAGGCCGACCAGAGTATAACTGGTGCCCATTCCCGCACCACATACGTATGTTTGGAACTAAAGAGCTTATTTATTTTATAGCAGTTTATATATTTTAGAGCGCCCCCTGCAGGCCATTTTGTTATCTGTGTGTTTGACACTCGAACTCAAATTGTTCTATAGACCCTAAACCTCAACTTAAAAGTGAAAACCAAACTTTAACATCAATTTGAAATGACTGAGCCTATTACGACTCCACTACGTATGTTTGGAACTAAAGAGCTTACCTGTGAACCACCAGCATTCATACTGGGCTCTGAACTTTTCCATTTGTGACCATTTGTTACTCAAATGAACTT
The DNA here is from genome assembly GCF_034702125.1 of Engraulis encrasicolus. Classification (NCBI taxonomy): domain Eukaryota; kingdom Metazoa; phylum Chordata; class Actinopteri; order Clupeiformes; family Engraulidae; genus Engraulis; species Engraulis encrasicolus. Next base: position 21,315,877 of record NC_085867.1, on the reverse strand, counting down.
GCTAGCGATGCATTGCGATACTCGTTTTCGCAATATAGCCTACTGCATTGATTCATGACAATGTAACGCGATACTTATTTTTATGATATACTGCATCATTTATTGACAATCAATTAGTCAATAATAATTAAACTGAACATTTCACTGGTTCATTTTGTTCAGAGTAGGTAATATTTCTGTTGTCATGGAAGCTCTCTCCTAGATGCTAAAATGCTTAGTAAAATGAATTGACATATGAATGCTACAAAGAACTGGACAAATGCGCTGTATTTTAAAATATCTCAATGCATCACAACTGTCATTCCTTGTCATTACTTTTTGAGCATGAAAGAAGTATTTGATACAGCACAAAAATCCTCAAAAACATGTCTGAAAAAAACTTGATGTCAATATAGTCCATGAGCCGGAGGGGTTGGCGTTACCGAAAAGGTGGCAAAGGCTACCATACCTTTTCTGAAAGCTTGGAATCTCAGCTTTTCAATTCTGTATGATGTTTTAGTAGAGAAAGTGCGCTCAACTCCGAAAAGTTTCGGTAACACTTTATAATAAGTACCCCTTTTTAGGCATTACTTAAGGGTTAGTTAAGCCTTATTTTATCATTAGTTAACCCTTAGTGAATCACGAGTTAATCATTATGTAAGTATTATTTCTCATTTCCTAACTATTATCTACTACCGTTAGTAAATGGTTAGTGTGTGCTGATGTAACGGTTTGCTAAGCAAAGTTAAGCATGGAAAGGTTTTCACTTTAAAAGTTCCCCAGATATGCGGAAGTAGTGAGTTGTAACTTCTTGTTAATGCATAAGCAATGCCTAACAAATCATTTGTTAACGTTTTGTAAAGCATGGAAAGGTTTTCACTTTAGATCAGTTCCCCAGATATACTTAAGTAATGAGTTGTAACTCCTTGATAATGGCATAAGCAATGCTTAAACAAGTCATTTGTTAACGTTTTGGAAAGCATGGAAAGGTTTTTCACTTCAAAAAGTTTCCCAGATATGCGCAAGTAGTGAGTTGTAACTTCTTGTTAATGCATAAGCAATGCCTAAACAAATCATTTGTTAACGTTTTGTAAAGCATGGAAAGGTTTTCACTTTAGATCAGTTCCCCAGATATACTTAAGTAATGAGTTGTAACTCCTTGATAATGCATAAGTAATGCTTAACAAGTCATTTGTTAATGTTTTGGAAAAGCATGGAAAGGTTTTCACTCCAGAGAAGTTCCCCAGATATAGGCCTACTTAAGTAGGCAGGGAAAGATTTTTCACAGAAAAAGTTCCCCAGATATGCGTTATTAATGCGTTGAAACTTCTCGATAATGCTTACGCAATGCTTATCAAGTCATTTGTTAACGTTTCGGAAAGCATGGAAAGGTTTTCACTTTAGAACAGTTCCCCAGATATAGCTAGTGATGGGGTTATAAATCCTTGATAATGCATAAGCAATGCTTACCAAGTCCTTTGTTAGTGTTTCGGAAAGCATGGAAATGTTTTCACTTAAAAGGTTCCCCAGATATGCGTTAGTAATGTGTTGAAACTTCTTGGTAATGCATAAGCAATGCTTATCAAGTCATTCGTTAATGTGTTGTAAAGCCATAACAGGTTTTCACTTTAGATCAGTTCCCCAGATATACTACTTAATGAGTTTTAACTCCTTGATAATGCATAAGCAATGCTTAAGAAGTCATTTGTTAACGTTTTTGGAAAGCATGGAAAGGTTTTCACTTTAGATCAGTTCCCCAGATATACTTAAGTAATGGTTCGTAATTCCTTGATAATGCATAAGCAACGCTTAACAAGTCATTTTGTTAACGGCCAGAAACATGGGGCAGTCACATGAGCCTCAACTTAGGCCTAGGCCTACTGTTTGCCATGCTACCAGTCATCACACACTAACCATTACAAAAGGGTTTATATAAGACTTCACTGATGCTAAAGCAAGAGTTTACAAACCGTTACCATACATGCCTAATAGTACTTGTTAATGGTTAGGTGGTAGGAGACAACAAAGAGATAATGTTTTTTTCATAAATAAAGGTGGGTTATCAGACATTTTAATGATGGTTTACTAATGCTTATCAGAAGGTTAAATCACCATAGACGAATGATTAATTAACAGGACTTAATAATTTCACAGAAATACATAATGACTGACTCGTGATTCACTAAGGGTTAACTAATGCTTAATTTTGATTAGCGAGTAGTAGTTACATCAGCACACACTAACCATTTACTAACGGTATTAGTTAATGGTTAAGAAATGAGAAATAACACATACATAACGACTTACTCGTGATTCACTAAGGGTCAATTAATGTTAAAAATAAGGATTAACTAAGGTTTAACTTTGCTTAGCGAACCGTTACATCAGCACACACTAACCATTTACTAACGGTAGTAGATAATAGTTAGGAAATGAGAAATAATACTTACATAATGATTAACTCGTGATTCACTAAGGGTTAACTAATGGTAAAATAAGGCTTAACTAACCCTTAAGTAATGCCTAAAAAGGGGTACTTATTATAAAGTGTTACCAAAGTTTCTTACAAGGTCTTTGGGTGCGAGCAAACAGCAAAGTTCATGTATAGTAAAAAAGCTGCACTCCCGGATCAATTTCTTGAAGTTTTAATACTGGGTTAGCATGGCAGACAGACAGACGTTTCGACCTAAGCCTTCTTCAGCGTCTTTCAAGAAGGCTGTCTGTCTGCCATGCGTCTGTCTGTCTGCCATGCTAACCCAGTATTAAAACTGCAAGAAATTGATCCGGGAGTGCTGCTTTTTTACTATACAATTCTGTATGATGGCCATCTGGCAAGAGTAGCCGATTTTGAGTTATTGCACATTCTAGGCCCAACAGGACGGACCACATGGTGACGACGGCAGCGGACACGGATTTCGAGAATACCAGAGTTCCAGGAAATGAGGAGAAGATCCTACGGAGGTGTGAATGTGGATGGGAGAAAGTGACCACGTTCAGAGGCATCCGGATCCACCAGGGGAGAGCGAAGTGTGGCCAAAAGGGCCAACAGCAACCTTGCACTGCGACAGCAGGTGAGACAAGAGGGACCAAAAGCCAGGACAAAAACCACAGTGCCAATGGACCCAACGTTGCTGGAGGCATGAGAGCGACAGAGGAAGAAGTCCCGCTGTGTTATGAAGATCAAGCCCTCTAAGTCTCGCAGCCTGTTACTTAGGAAAGGAGTCAGGAACGACTGCACCACCTTTCTTGTTGGAGGGGAGAAGATACCACTCCTTGCCGAACAACCCATCAGAAGCCTGGGGAGGCAGTACACTGCATAACTATCTGATAAACAGATGGGGAAAACCGTCATGAAACAGCTATGTGACGGCCTGGCGAGGATCGACCAAAGCCAACTCCCTGGGAAGTACAAGGTTTGGTGCTACCAGTTTACACTCTACCAGAGAGTAATGTGGCCCCTGAAAATGAGCGAGATCCCCTCATCAACCGTGACTAAGATGGATGGGAAAGCCAACTCATTCATCCGAAAGTGGTTGGGATTGCCACGTTGCCTATCTGAAGCTGGCCTCTTCGGAAAGAAATTTGCTGCAACTACCACTGAAGTCACTACAGTTGGGTTACATGCAAGAGAAGGCCAGGTTGGTCCTTGAGCCTTGGGAGTCCACAGACGAGTCAGTCAGGAAGGCTAACACCAGGGTCCTGACTGGCCACAAGTGGATTGCCCAGACCGAGGTCGACCAAGCTGTAAGCCGGCTGCAGCACAAGGAAATCATGGGCAGAGTGCAGGTAGGTAGGGCAGGCCTAGGATGGGAAATGCACCAAGATTCTGGTCCAAGGCCCACCGCAAGGAAAGGAAGGAGATGGTGGTGGCGGAGGTGACAAGGATGGAGGAAGACCGCTACAAGATCAAGGCTGTGTCTCAGGGACGGTAGGGAAGCTGGACAACCTGGGAGGCAATCTCAAACAGGAACATCAGTTGGTCAGACGTGTGGAAGATCCCACAGGCAAGACTCCGCTTTCTTATACGCTCAACCTATGACACACTTCCCTGTCCTCAGAACCTCCGCCAGTGGTTTGGAAATGAGGAATGCTGCACACTCTGCAATGCTCCCAATGTAAGCCTCCAGCATATCTTGCCTGGCTGCAAAATCGCGCTATCACAAGGCCGCTACAGATGGCGCCATGACCAGGTCTTGAGAAAGCTAGCTGAAGTACTGGAGGAGTGCAGACAGGATAGCAGAATACCATCACCGACAGAGGACCCCACCATCTTTGTCGTGGGAGGAGGGATCAGAAGCATCAGGCAAAGAGAAACATCAAGGCCCTTCAGTCCCGGCCAGGATTGGAGCATGAAGGTCGACTTGGACAGGAAGCTTCTGTTTCCCACAGAAATTACCACCACATCTCTCCGGCCAGACATAGTGGCGTGGTCCACAAAGGCAAGAGCGGTGGCCCTCATTGAGCTCACCGTGCCAATGGAGGAAAGGATCGAGGCTGCCTTCAAGAGAAAAAAGGCCAAGTACTGTGAGCTGGCTGCTGAGTGCCGGGAGGCGGGTTGGAAGACTACCATCTACCCAGTGGAGGTTGGATGCAGAGGCTTTATGGGGTTGTCGACTATACGCCTCCTAAAGGATGTCACCGGAAGGAGGCTTAAAAAGGCAATAAAGGAACTGGCAGAGGAGGCGGGGAAAGGGAGCTTTTGGCTCTGGCTGCGGAGGAAGGACAGAAACTGGGGGAAGAACACCTAACCCCCAGACAGCAGCTGCAGGGAACAGCAAGCCTGCACATTCGGCACCTTTCACTCAGCACTGTTGCCGCCCCAGCAACCAACGCACCCTAGCACAGCTGCTAGGAAGGGGTTAAAGCCAGCAGCCAACGAAAACCAAACAGCTCATCTGCCTCACAAACAACTCGTCAGTACGCATCTGCATCAACTGTCAGGTCTTTTTATTTTATTTTATGCTTATCAATGTATGGAACGTATGTAATATTGGTGTAAGAGAGAGGAGCAAAGCTGTACGCCAGGAGCAGATGGGCAGTGAGACTGGCCCCTCACTGCGGGCCCACCAGCTGGAGCGGGTGTTGTTGTTCAGGGCCGAAACACCCAGAGAAGGTTGGGCACCACCTGATGACATCTGCTTCTGGCGTAAGGCTACAGCTACCTGCGAAGGTGGTTGAGGAAGGCACCTCCTGTGTATGCATCAAGTAGTTTATGAATGTGTATTTCCTATGTTTGCCTATTAATTGATACAATAAAGATGTTTTATGAATTAATGTGACACAAGTCTTATTTTCTCTCGCTGACCCATGGGCACCGGAGGAGGTGTGACAGGCAGCAATGCCCAGCAAGTATTAACAGCTAGCTGTACAATCCTATAAACAAAGGTTGAGAGAAAAAATGTGCATAAATCAAGCAGATCACAGTCATAGATTATCTATATTGGACATAAGGGAACATTTCAGTTTGTCATGTTTGGTGTTACAGCTCCAGGCCTTTTTATTAGAATAGCATGAAAAAGTTGATTTATTTCCATAATTCCATCAATAATGTTAAACTGTCATGGATTGTAGATTCATGGCCCAGTTTTTTAACTATTCCAATCATTAAATTTTTTCTTTTTATATACGTTGGCCTTCCAGCTCAAAAAACCCATGAATTGGGGAATTCGTAGCATTAGAATATTGTAATAAAATCACATTTTTCTTCATCAAAATTCGGGTCACATTAAATCAGTTGAAATTTGGTACTTTCTACATAACATGCAATGTTCAATACTTGGTTAGGACATTCTCTGTCTTCATAACGGCCATGATGCGTTTAACATTGAAGTCAATGGCAAAAACAGTGCATGGGAGTTATGGAAGCTCAGATATCATTGATGCTTTGCTGTCAGCTGTTCTTGTTTGTTGACCTGGTGCCCCACACTTCCCTCTTCAATATACCCGAAGATTTCCATGCCACGTTTTGGTGTTAACTCACCAGTTTAATTCTAACTCAACAGAAATTAAACCCCATTCATTTTCAATGGGGTTTCATTTCTGGTGATTAAAAATCCCCACTACACCTCTGGAAATATGAAGCAGGCGGTCCTCCACGGAAGTGACATTCACTGGCGGTCAGTGAACACATGGCTGAGACCAGTGAGAGTGGACTTGGAGGGAGACAGTCGACTCAAGTCAAGTCAATAATAATAATAATAATAATAATAATAATACTTTCGTTTTATATAGCGCCTTTCAAATTACCCAAGGTCGCTTCACAGGGCTATAGTGTAGCGAAGTGTGTGTGCGCGCGTCAGAACGTGAGCGTGTGTGTGAGTGCAAGCAAAGTTCTTCCTGTTCTTCTCTAATAAAATCTCTGGTGCAAGTGAATGTGCTTGTGGAACGCAGCCATAAGCCTCCAGGAGGAAGAGATGTGTTGCTTAAACATGGCCAGTGAAGGGGTAGCCTATTCTGGATGTGGTCAAGCAGATTGTTCCAAGAGCATCAACATGAAGTCAAGTCAAGTCACACACACATGACTCACACTCTTCTTGACGGTTCAGCAGGACACCGGGGATCCATGGCTGCAGGTGCTATAGCTTATGCTGCATGATGTGATATTCAGGTAATGTGTCGAGAGGGAGTGTGGTTGCTAACAGGTGTTTGCCTCAGAGGTTGCCTATTGCTGCCAAGTTGTCTGGTTGAACTCCGCGAAGCTCACATTCAAGGGCTAGTTCTAAGCTAACCACAAAGCACGAGCAACTAGCTTCACTAGCCGAATACTTGGGGCTAACAGCCGGACAACATCCGTGGCAACACTGTTACATTATCAACCACAGTCCCACCACATATACCTGAATATCACATAATGTGGCATAAACTTGTACACCTGCCACAGCCATGACTCCAGTGTCCTGCTGAACCGCCGAGAACAATGCGACTCGAGAGGAATGTCTCTGTGTCTGCCCCAGGCAATCTGACTGGTCTCATTCGTGTCCACTGACTGACCGCCAGTGAATGTCACCAAAGTCTGTTCCCATAAGTCCCATCACTCGGCGGCCATCTTGGCTACGCCTCAAACTGACTATTTGAGATTAGTCAGTGATGGGGTATATAAGAATGAATGGGGGAAATAATGTTGAGTGACAGTGGGACAACACAGCGATACACAACTCATATGGTTGGAATCACAATGAAAAACTGGGTTTAATGGCAGTCTTAGAATGACCGAAACATGAAAGTAACACTTTAAAACAGCGTTTTTCTTTATGCTATTTTTGATCTGCGCATGCGCCACATTCCACGACAACGTTCTGTTTTGCGGCAGATGGGAGCAAGTTGCGTGGACTTCACCTCTTCCGGCCGGCTGTCAAACGGGCATCCATTCTCCGGTCATGTACAGAAAAGACACTGGATTTATTTTCTGATAGCCAAAGCAGTAAGCACAATAGTCGTCCCTGCTCATCAGTAGGCCTAATAAAAAAATAGGCTATTGAGTAAATTAATGATGTAGGCTAGCCTGCCTCAAAATTGGTGTTTTAAACTGTGATATCATGTTGTTGCCTAATCTGATAATAGCTATGACCAACGGTGAAAAATATAAGAAAAAAAGCTAAACTGATCAAAGTTGAATGTCTAGCAGACTTGCCCCCGTTTCGCTTTTTCTTACTTATTTGTTTTCAACCATAAGAAAAACCACAACGGGTGTGCACATGTATGCACACGGCCGGTTTTGTTTCCGTGATTATATATGTCCCTTTGTCTTGCACCTGCATTTTGGATGGGCGCAGAAAGGTGATTAATGGTCGAGTTGCGCTCTCTGCCCAATTGACAATGAAGTTTCCACGGACGGCAAACAAACCACATGGCCGCCAGCAAACAAACCGATTAGGTACGAGCAGTCGTAAAGGTTTACGTTTGCATTTGCGTCGAGGCGTCGAGACGATTGGATAAGTGACAGCGCAGCTCAGCAAGCAATTGGTTCTCGTTACCGGACAGGTGGGAGTGACGCCGGCAAACGCCATATTCGCGTAGCCAAATGCTCTCGTTCATTCCTATGGAAGGTTTCATGAGTGATTCGTCTCGTATAAGACCGTCTCTGATGTCACTTGCCCGCCTTCTGTATATTTCTGACTTTTTTCTCGAAATTTTCGACTTTGCATGTCAAAACTTTTGACTTTACATCTCAAAACTTTCAACTTAATTTCCAGAAAGTTTCCACTTTTAAATTATTGACTTTTTTCTCAAAACTTTTGACTTTATTTCTCGAAAATGTTGACTTTTTTATCAAAAATTCTGATTTCCTTTCTCAGATATTTGCAAAATATATATCCCCTATTGAGCCTAATGCTCCTCCGTAGTATCCTGATGGGCATGTGTCATTCAAAAAAAGTAGACACGGCAAAGTACATTCACCAATGTTAGTTTCTGCTGCTGTGTTTTGCTGTTTTTTTTATTCCAAACTTTCACACCTAATTTGATGACAGCAAACCTCCTCATCCTTCTGTAGGCCTGTGTTTACGACTAAGCTAGCAAAGCCCTGACAGGACGCGAGGTATGTTTTGATTACTCAGGTGACTTGATGTGACGTGATCAGGATGTGTGCATGATTTCATTCACTGTAATAATACTCAAATGTTGCGTTGTGATAAGTTGCAGAGATGAAATATCCAAATCCTGACTTTGTAGGAGTGTTGACTGTAGGTGTTCTCATGATCTATGTCAGTTCTGTTCATCACATAATTACGAAAATCACACAGAATGTGCATTAGCATGTGTAGATTCAAAATCCACTAAAAAATGTCAGGTTTTTGAAGAAGTGGACCCAAATGCAAAACAACAGTCTAGAGTGGTCTATTTTTTATCCCAAGGCAAACTGGTGTGCAAACAACGGAGGCAGTCAAATTCCAAGATGAAAAAATCTCAACAAAAAATATCCACAAGGAGATGTCCCAAAAATAACTTAAGTTCAGTCATTTGACAAAGTCCATAGAACAGAAAAAATTCAAAGTAAGTCTTTCACAAAAAATCAGGAGCAAAGCACACTTACAGGTTCAGATGCCAAGGACAACCGGATAAGAACCACAGACACAGGTGAGTATAAATAAGGTAGGTAATCACAGTCATACATGAAACAGCTGAAATAAGGAACAAGAACCGATCATTGAATCAGGGTAGGGCAGGTGAATCAAACGAGGGGCGTGGTGGGTAATCAAAACAAAAGGCACAAAAAAAAACCCAGAGCAATAACACAGACAGGCCAGCAGGGGGCAAATGTAAACAATGAGTCCAGAAGAGAGCAATCCTGACAAAAAACCCTCAAAAACGGGTTTTCCTGTTTTGGGAGCCAACACATGGGAAGTAAAAGCGGGTTTTCCCGTGATTTGGTAGTCAAGGTGTTGAATGGGAGACTTTGGGCCTTCATTTAAGTCCTTCTGTGAACAGTCTGGATATATTAAAGGGATTAAAATTAATGTCGTCCCATTGCCGTATTAAATTGTCATTGGGACGATCAACAATTTAATTTAGGACATCGGGATGACAAGAATTTCAGCCCGTTTTTCAATGCACTTGCAACTCAGTTAAACAGAAAAGAAACACAATTTCAATGTCCTTGAATGAAGACACTGACTATCAGTCCCTCCAGGAATTTGCAAAGTTGTGATTTGCAACATTTTGCAAATTCAGGGAAAGCCCGGGAATTTTTGCACGATGTCGCAACTTTACACAATCCCCATGATTTTCAGCAAATTTCTGCACTCTTTTGGCCAACGTTTAGTTGCGTGGCTTAATGCAGAGCGAAAATAGACATTAAAACATTGGGCCGCGGCGCCCTCTCTTGCTTCCGCTCACCCTATCACACATGCATGCACTGGAAACTGATAGTGCCTAGGGCAGAAGTTGCTCAATTAGGTTTTGTGTCACAGTGCCACAATAAGCCTCAAAATAATACAGTGCTTTAAAATAAATGTACCTGTACATGAGGAAATCGGTTAGGCTATCATTGTAACATGTAGGTTAGGATTTTCGGCAACTTTTGCACCTTTTTGACTCTTCATGTTCGTATAGCCTTAATATGTAAGGGTTAACGTTCGGCGAGAAGGTCGCTACCGTGGAATAGCAGCACGACAGAGAGAATCTTTAGACCCCGACGCGGAGCGGAGGGGTCTTGTTCTCTCTGAAGTGCTGCTATTCCACAAAGCGACCGACTCGCCGAAAGTTAACCCGCTTATTATATGGATATACTTAAATGATTCACACATGCGGGGACATTTCTTTAGACCTATTTAATGTTAAGATTGTTGCTGCGCAAAACAAAACAGTGCCGTTGTGGAACACCGCTAGGCAACAGCTAGGTAGGCTAGCCAGGACAACAGGTGTTGTCTATCACAGCAGCTGATTAGAGTGACAAAAGACCGGACCCCCTGCGGAGTGATATGAAACATTCGCTTTAGCCACTGACTTGTATACAAGCCAGTGGCTTTAGCAGTGAACGTCTTGTTGCCATTGACAGCGGTAGCCAGGACAACGGGTGCTGTCTATCACAGCAGCTGATTAGAGTCTTGTTGAAAAGTCGCTTTAGCAGTGAAAAGTCTTGTTGCCATTGACAGCGGTCTGTTATAGACCAACCCGTCCGTTATCGAAAAATAACAGACGTCCGAACGTTGGGGAGCCCCGTTGAAATGAATGGAGCATTCGACAGATGACGTCACAACCATATAATAACATTCATTAACAGACTGTGAAGAGAGCGCACACCTTTCCCTCGCTGCACTAAAAGGAGAGGGAAAGGACTTGCATCTGCTGTAGTTTGGTAGATTGAAATATGACAAAAATATCAACTGACATGGTTTGAAGTTGTAACCAAGCAAGGTTAGGCTATCAGATCATTTGCCGATGTGGTGGAAATGTAAGTTTCGCCACGGTGACAGTTTACAACCGTGAACCATGTTCTTGGCACGATATGTTGGGAGCGTGTTTAACAAACACTTCTAATAGACCTGCGTAAAGTGCATAACTTTGTCATGAATGAATTCAAAGACGAAAGATTTAAATGAATGAATTAGGCTACTCATCAGATCTCTTATGAGAGAGAGAGAGTGCGCCCTTATGATTGACTTTTTTGCCTTGTTGTTGCAGGTAGGGGAACGTTCTCTTTTTCCGATTATTAGCCTAGGACATAATTATGAACTCCCATGGTTTAAATATCTTACTTATCGGTGGAGGTTATCAGTTGAGTTGTTGTCGATGTCAGAGAGAAAACTGACGTGGGGTCTTTCTCAAATGCAAGGCCAGTGTCCTTCCAAGTGTGTCAGCCTAATTAGTCACGCCCAGTGATTGGATACTTTTTGGTGAACTCTACAGAATATCCAATCACTGGGTATGACTAATAAAGGGTATCCAATCACTGGGCGTGCCTAATTAGGCTGATACACTTGGAAGGACACTGGCCTTGCATTTGAGAAAGACCCGTGGTTTTGTCATTTGCTTTCATCTTAGTGCAAACACAGCGCTCACAGTAAGTTAATAAACCATTTCATCATTTTATTCTTTTTGTAGGCTATGCTATCGAGGGTTTTCCACCTTCTAAAGCCTGTAGGCTGACATCTGTTAGGCTAGGCCCACTACTAGAACTAGAATTATAGCCTATATCAGGGGTCCCCAAACTAAGGCCCGGGGGCCGGATGCGGCCCGCCAGGCCCCTTTGACCGGCCCTCCACCTCTCTGCATCTCGCCATTTGAACTGGCCCAAAGAAGCAATCCTCAAAGAAAAATAAATAAATAAATAAATATTTTATTTTGTTTATCAACAGGCCTTCCAACAGTTTAATTTTCACTAACTTAGTGTGAATCACCAGAAGTTTCTTGTCTTGATAGTTTCTCATCTCACTGTAAGTTAATATAAACAGGCCTACCATTTCTATTGTACCACTCCTAAACTGTCAATCACCATATGTTTCTAACCTTTCCTTGCTATTTTTACACGGTTATTGGAAATTAAAAGGAATACCTGTGGTATTTCAAATTGAAAAACATGTGAAGTACTCACTCACTTCTTTTGCAAATCACTTGTAATGATGATTATGAATGAATGAAGCGAAGGACAGCACTCTTCAGATTTTTCTCTGTTTATTTGCCTACGTTTCGGGCAGAGCCCTTCTTCAGCGTGTAATGGCTATTGCCGTGCTAGAAATTATGGCTATAGCAGGCAGTGGCCTGGTATACAGCCCACATGATTGATCCCGGCCCCTGATCACAGTCAGGAACGATAATGTGGCCCCCAGAGAAAAAAAGTTTGGGGACCCCTGGCCTATATGTAGCAGAGTGGAAGTTTGAGCTTAAACTATTTAGGTTTTAGAATAATAATTTTGGATGTAATCACCGACTACGCCACCAGAGGGAGGCAAATCCCCACTGGAAAGATGGATTGACTCACTAGTAAGTAGGTCACACAGGTTCGTTAAGGAAAACTGAGACAGTGTTCAGGGAAACGATTGATTCTCTTTTTTTTATTATTATTATTCACAATCGGTATAAATCCATATACAATGTTTAGACACAAAGCTACAGTTCTGGTAGGTGACGTGACATAACATGGGAATGAATCATCAATACCAATCGTTACTCCACTAACCCAATTCAACCCCACCTTTAATATCGACACTGCAATCCACCCACGTAGCACCGCAAACAGGTTTAAATGTAAGAGAACAGCAAACTGTTTGATTTACACGGCAAGTGATTCACCCCACACTGGTGCAATAGGCACCTTATAGGCTTACAGTAAGTTGCACGGCAACACCGCTAAGGAGTTGGGTCACTGGAGTGGGACAGGTTGATTTGGTAATATAAAATAAAACAAAACAAAACAAAACAATTAAGTGACAGACAGAAAAGGGCAGGGGATCGTTCACACACACAACCACTCACACACACACACACACACCCAAAGGCCAACTTTTCCCAAATCTAACTCTAACAAAACATCAGCCTTCCAATCAAAGCCAGCACCGGTAATTGGTGATCGCCAGGTTACCTGTGCACAGAAAATTACAGGACATCAGGAAAACAGTTGCTGCATACGTTACAGGTCTGATATAGTAAAATAGTGGCGACGTACCACAGTCAGTCATACACCGATCTCTGGATAGCAGCCACGGGGAAAGGGCACGCCAAGACGCATGGCACCTGGCGAGGTAATGTGCAACCAGTGAGATCAGACTATCGGCTACACACATCATTAGTGAATTCTACAATTTGAGAAGGAAGCAACATACCAGCATCATGATCCAGAGACGGTCACGATTTCAGTAGGAACATTCGGTCACCTCCGATCGCACGGAGAGACTACTCCAAAAACTCCACGCGCCAACCAGCGCATTCAGCGGAGCGCCTTTTACAGGCTCGGGCTCCCAACGACCACAACGGCAACCGAAGTGGCCTGAACAAACAAATCTGCTGCTGCTCGCAGTAGCTGGCGTGAAGCCTTTTGAAAGAAACTCACATACACCCAATTGGTGCGCATCCGCTCAGCTGACGGCCATCAATTAGGGGACAGAGTAGCGCGCTTAAAGGCGCAAGCACTCAACATGCTACATATATATGCCTACCTCAAATGACCACTGAAAATCAATTATTGAAAGTGGCAATGTTGCGCTTGCTTCCCGTTCAGGCTCTGTGAAGAAGAAACTCGTTTCAACATTTTATTTATTTACGGCAGTAAAATGTTGCGCTGGTTGAAGCCGACTACCCCCGAGCCCCAAGACATACAATCAGGCCCAAGTGAAGCACCTCCAACAGACACCAAGGTTAGTAATGTAGACTAGAGTGCGGCTCGGGCTGTTTTTTTCTGTCCGAGCCCGGCCCTCAACCGACAAAAAAGTTCTTGAATCCGACCCAGGCCCGAGACTAATAAAAATATTTGTGTCCGAGCACGACCGAAGCCCGAGACAGACAGTGGCATAACAACAGAAAGTTGGGCACAAGCAAGATTATCTCTGGGGGCTACATATTCAATATATCATGTGATAAATAGCCAGAATAGGCAAAGACGTTTGGATGAGGCAATGTACAGTAGTAACTGAATTACACACACATTATTGACGGCGGACCTTGTGTTTCTTTCGGTTAGACTAGAGATGTTGGGTGCGGTGTTCGCATGCATGGGAGGGGCATGAGAGGATAGAAAAGTGAAAACTAGCGAACCTCGCATTTGCTGGCTCGACCAACACAAATTCGCCACGGGCTAATCTCCAAATAGATCGAACATTAGGCCTATCATATGATCGCTTATTTACCGCACAACGGTTTTAAGCCAGAGTCCGAGCCGGGCCTGATTGGAATATTGAAATTAGACCCCGAACTGGCCGGACCCGGCAGGTCCTGTTGGGGCCCATCAGATTCGGGCAAATATTCCCTACTCTACTCTGAATGCTGCTGCCTTTTAAAGGTACACTGTGCAAGATCATGGTCCGCCATTTTGAATATCCAGAAATAGCCATTTTTAGCTGCAAAAATTACTGTACTTGGGCCATACTAGAAAATATTAGTTTATGACTCAGTAAACTTTCATGAACATCAAACATCAATTTGGCAATAGGCATTCCAGTTTCAATGAGCAGCATCGTTTCAGGAACTTTTTTGACCATTTCCTGCACAGTGTACCTTTAAAGGAGCAGCAGGCACAGAGATAGACCCTCTTTCAGTCCCAACGTTTTCTGTCGCTCCCCAGAGGCAGATAAACGGCCCAGCACTGCCACAATGAACTCTGAATTGTAGAGGTAGTTATACATGCTTTAGTGTGCATTATTTAGGCTACTTTAAGTAAACTGCTAGTGCAATATATTTGCAGAAATATACAGGCCTATCAATACGATTTTGACTTCGTATTTTTTTCTAACATCTGACATTAAAGTTGATTATTATAAGGCTTTAATTAATATATGTGTCGATATAATGAACAGTGTTGGGTATCGTTACCTTTGAAAGTAGTTAGTTACATTACTGCGTTAGTGTCAAATAAAAGTAGTCCGTTACGTTACTACGTTACCCATTAATAAAAGTAACGCGTTAGAGTACTTGTGCGTCACCAACAATTAAAACTCGTTTGAGATGCGTCTCCGCCTGCAGCAGCCTCCTTCAGATGCACAGAAAGTTAGCCTACTGTTTATGAATTACAATCACTGTAACTGTAGGATGATGACAGGACATATTCAGCATATTGCACATTTTATTTAATATTGGGCATTTGATAACAAGCATTCCCTAAACAAGACCGCCACGTGAATTTAAGCTCGACAGTAATTTTTTTTTTTTATCCTCCCGCATTCATTTGCTGTGGGCAAATGCTGTACTAGTCAATGACCAGCGTTCCTTATAGTGAGACGACCGTTTTGATGTCAGCATCTCCTCCACCTCAAATAGTGTGACTAGGAAGCAATTGCTTTACCAACATGCTTAATTTCCATGGCGTGCATTTATATGCGTTGTGTGGACTTGATCTTAAGCGTTAATTAGGCCTAGATATAGCCTATCTCTGACCCCCTTCCATTGTATGTGGACCGCTTTTTAAAACATCAACCACTCTTGATGCCCCTTCCCCCGCTCCGCGTGTCCCCCTCTCTCTCTGCTTCTCATCATCCTCCCTCCTTCCTAGTTCTTCTTATAGCAAGCGGCACTTTATGACGGTGCTCTGTAATCAAGGTGCTGTTGTTGGGCTGCCTGCCGTCCGCGGAAAGCATCGCTTCCGCTTGCAATAATACGCGCCTGTTACCTTTTTTCCTTTCTTTCCCACTCGGGGTGCAAACATACGTAGCCTACACACACAGGTGCGCGTGCGCACACACACACACACACACACACAGGCAAACTGGTCAACAGGGCACACACGCATCGTCTACAACGCCGTGTCTCGGACACATATCCATCCACAACCAGCCACATATCTGTCTTAATGCAGAAAAGCCGACTCTTTCTTATCTAAGGAAATTCTTACAGTAACACAGTAACTTATTTTGGAAAGTAACTAGTTACTGATTACTGAAATCGCAAAACTAACGCGTTAGGTTACTCGTTACTGAAAAAAAAACGCATGAAAGTACTCTTACCCCCAACACTGATAATGAATATATAATAATTTGTATTTGGATAAAAATCTATATTTAATTTGCTTTTATTGTGAATAATATTTCTATTTATCGGTTGCACATATCGGTTGTCGGCCTCCCATTTCCATAATTATCTGTATCGGCCCCCAAAAAAACATATTGGTCGGGCCCTACTTTGAGGCCACAGTAGCAGAGCCCATCGTGAGGGTGATGTTGTGACAGATTGACTCTTTAGCTGGGATCACTAGCAGCTCTGTCTTGCACAGGTTGAACTGTAGGTGGTGTTCCTTCATCCATGTTGACAGGTTGGTGAGGCAGGTTGAGATGCGTGCAAAAACCGTGGAGTTATCTGGCTGGAACGACAGGTACATCTGGGGGTCATCACCATAGCAGTGATAGGAGAATGATGTGAGTTTGAATGACGTCTCAGGGAACTGGTGCACATTGCGAACAGAAGAGACCCCAGTTCTGATCCTTGGGGTACGCCTGTGATGAGGGTGTGAGTGGAAGACAGGTTTCCTTGCCATGACACATTAAGGAGCGTAAGAGTTGAACCAGGAGTGGACAGCACCAATGATTGAGTTGTGAGTGTGGTTGTGAGTATTCATCAGATAGGATCCCTGCACATTTTCTGTTGACTTTGCACTATAAACACTACACACATTTTGTTTTTAGACTAGATAGTTGTAAAAGAATAGGCTTTTAAATATGTAGCTTGTTTTACTTAGGCCTCAGCCACACCAACTGCAATGAATGACCACTTCTTAAGAGTTTTCTTCTGCATACAAGACAGATTTCTTTTTAAAAAAAAAAAACTTTCGCTCCACTAATGCAGCAATTGGTGTTGTCAGACGGACTCAAAAGCCTAGGCTACATAAAAAATAAAAGAAACTGGCAGAGAGGAAAACATGCAGTGTCAGTACTGCCACACAACACCCTTTCAGCTCACTGCTTCCATTTTCGATGATGACTGCAAGCACATGACTGCCCAACTGAATGGTGATCGGTAGAGCTGAAAACGGATGACTGCGTTTTAGATAAATCCACCCAGTTGCTTATAATGGATGTGTAATATAAAATATATTTAGGGCTATGTCATTCTTTTTGGGTTGGACATTTCATAAACAAATGGACCTGTTTTCAGTCATCGTAAACGGCAGAAAACAACAAATGTCTGAATTGCAATATAGATAAGAGGTCATTGTTTATCAGCAATATAATCTATTACAAATCCATCTATTGCTAAGCTAACAGGACTGGTGCATTGCATGACATGGAAATTGACATGGTCATGTAAATTTGTACATAATGCCAATGAATATTAAATGAATAACAATATATAATAAACAAGAATGAAAAGAATAAAAAGAATAGTTAACAATACATAGTATTGACAAAATAGGTTAAAAAAGCAGGAAGTAAATTTCTTAAAACATAGTATTGTGCATAGGTAAAATTCATTTGACATAGTATCTGTAATTGGTATTTGATGTGGCCCAGAGCTGCCTGTGGTTTTGGCCACCAAAAAAACAAAAAAATAATCGGCAACATTTTAATTACAGCTGTAGACTTTAACTCATGTACATATGTCATCCCCGTACACTTGATGATTTACCGGTAGAAAATGTTACTCTAATTTTACTGCATTTTTAAAAACTTATTCTAAGCATGGGACAAATAAAACCCCTTGTAAAGTAAGGCCTGTTGTGAAACAATTGAAAGGCAGGCTCATTAAGTTGGCCACACATCTCCTTCACTGATACAAATTACTTGAAACATGAGACTGGAGTGATGACCAGTGGAGCAGAGTTCTTGCCATTCTCATTATTTCTGGGATTGAAGTAGGGATACATTTTTTCCCTGAAGGAGACACCTTTGTAAGAGTAGATTAGACTCCACCTGTCTGCATCATAAAAGGAGACCAAACCTGCCCCATAATCCACAAACAACCCCACTCTGTCTGGCTTGTCTTTCAGGGAGAGGGCGAGCTCAGGATTAGGATGAGCCCAGTACTGACTATCCCTCAGCGATATTGCCCAGAACCCATCTCTAGGGCTCAGGCTTGTACTCATTTTCCTGTTGGTGGACTCTCTGGTTACTCCTAAAGACCATGCTGTCTTCCCGCTGACCTGCACCTCATAGTAAAATCTACCAGAGATGATGCCCTGTTTGCCCAGCACAATGGTATTGGGATCAAAGCGTTTGAGGTTGTCAGGGCGATTATGTGATGTATAACCATGTTTTACTTGTTTCCCATCAGCAGACAGGATGAGGTAGTTATTAGCTGTCTCAGGATCCAGAGTCACATCCACTAAGAGAGACAGAGAGAGAGACAGAGACAGAGACAGAGACAGAGAGAGTTGTGTAAGCCTATAGTTTTCTAGTAATAGTATTGCAGTTTAACCTTGTTGTAACCTGTCTCCATTAAACAAATAGCAAGAATGAAACCCTCCCATTTCACTCACCACTGATGGTCAGGCATGTCAAACACACGTTTGTTAAAGGTGCACTGTGTAGGATGGTGGCCGGAGTAAGGATGGCAACTATGCAGTTAATTGAAACTGTGCTGCCTGTTGCCAAATTTGATCTTTTCATCAATATTTATTAAGTAATAAGCTAATGTTTACTGGTGGTGGTAAGTATTTGTGAAAAAGTTAACATTTGTAAATGGGCAGCATGAATTCTGGAATTCTGGGTATTACACAGTGCACCTTTAATGTTAAAACGCTGCAACAACAAAAATATCTCTTTGCACACACACACACACACACACACACACACACACACACACACACACACACACACACACACACACACACACACACACACACACACACACACACACACACACACACACCACACACACACAGCAACATTTCAAAATCAAATAAAAAAAATTGCATCTAGAAAAACACAAAACGATTGGGAAATTACAAGGAAACATGTAGCCTACACACACACTCATATCTAAATCGAAGTCATCTGTTTGCATCAATGAAACTCATCTAAATAGTAAACTGCTTTTTAAAATCAGGTGAAAATATTCTGTTGATTAATCACATGAACATATCAAACTACATTTCTAAATA
This sequence comes from Engraulis encrasicolus, assembly GCF_034702125.1. Lineage (NCBI taxonomy): Eukaryota > Metazoa > Chordata > Actinopteri > Clupeiformes > Engraulidae > Engraulis > Engraulis encrasicolus. The sequence goes on along the minus strand of NC_085867.1, from coordinate 21,296,721 downwards.
ATATGTTAAGAAATACATCAATTAAAACGCAAACAGTACCTGCATACTGAGTTGTCTGATGTCCTAGGGAAAAAAAGAGTGAAAATATTAACCAAGTTTCATTACTGTTGAATATATTTTAGTTGGTCAGTCACTTTTACACTTAACTGATTCCATATAGTGTTTTTAAACACTTACTTATAGTGCAAAATCTCCTCCACATGGTGTCCTTCTCGGCAGTGATGACATCACACCTCTCCTGTAACTGAGATTTGTCTCTATTCAGACTGCCATATGTATCTTGGAGCTGAGACTTCTCTCTATTAAGACTGTCATATCGTTCTTGTAAGCGTGATTTCTCTGAAACTAGGTTGTTGTATCTCGTCTGTAGCTGAGACTTTTCAGAATTCAGGGTGTTGTATCTGACCTGCAACTGAGATTTTTCTCTACTCACATTATTGAATCTATCCAGAAGCTGCTCCTTTTCTGAAGTCAGGCTGTTGTAATTATCCTGTAATGTGGATTTGGCAACAGTCACATTTTTAAACATGTCCTGTAATTTTGTTTGTTCTGTGCGCATGTTGTTATAAGTGCTCTGCAGCTGAATTTTCTCTCTGGTTAGATTGTCATATTGTCCTTGTAGGTTAGACTTCTGTGACACCAAGTTGTTGTATTTGGCCTGTAGGATAGATTTCTCTGATAATGAGTTGTTGTATCGGGTCAGTAAGTTAGACTTCTCTGAAACCAAGTTGTTGTATCGTGTCAGTAAGTTAGACTTCTCTGAATTCAGATTGTTGAATTTGGAATGCAGCTGAGAATTCTCCCTTTCCATCTGATCATATCTGTCCTGTAACTGCACTTTGGATGAGTTCATGATACTGTAATCATCCTGTAACTTGGAATTCTCGTTGGTCAGATTGTTATACCTGTCCTGTAATTCACCATTTTCTGCACTAACGTTGCTGTAACCGCTTTGTAGCTGAGAGGTGACTTTATTTAAATCGTGATACCGTTCCTGTAACCTTGATTTCTCTAAAGTCAGATTGCCATTTTTAATCTCTAAATTGTATTTCTCAGTCAATAGGTTGTTGTATCTGCCCTGTAGCATTGAATTTTGTAAGGTCAGGTTTTTGTAACTTGTCTCTAGCTCCATATTCCTCATAGTCAGGTTGTCATGTGTTGCCTGTAATTTGGATTTTTCTGTCAACAAGTTTCCATATCTGTCCTGAAACACTGAATTCTGATTTTTGTAACTAGCCTCTAGCTGCAATTTCTCCCTCCTCAGATTGTCATACGTAGTCGTTAAATTGGATTTCTCATTCAACAAGTTGTTGTACTTGCCTTGTAGCACTGAATTCTCTGAGGTCAGGTTTTTGTAACTGGACTCTAGTTGCACCTTGTCATTGTAACGCTTTTCCAGCTCTGATTTTTCTTTAGCGATGCCATTGTTCTGGAGCTGGATGTGGTCTTTTTCCCTTGACAGACTAGCATATCTTGTCTGACACTGTAAATTCTCCCTTGTCAGGTTGCTGTTTGTGTCCTGCAACTTAGCTTTCACACTTTTCAGGCCGTTGTAACTGATCTGCAACTGCTGGCAATCTGAGGTCATGTTGTCATAGTCCACCTGTATCTGTAGTTTCTCCCTGTATCTGTACTCTGACTGTTTAGTCATCAGCATCATCTGGACACTGAGGACTGCAATGCCGCACAGCAGTAGAGTGCAGAGCAGACCCAGACACACAGCGGCACTCCTCCAGCGCCCTGCAGAAGGGGAGGCAGTACAGTATACAACTTAAAATGAGCTCAGCTGGTCATTAAATGCTTCTATTCGCACAAGCAACAATTCACATACAGTATATGAGTCCAAAAAGGGGTCACTTAGACTTTCTTAGCTTTACTTAAGATATCATGGGTAATTGGTTAGGGGCATCAGACTTGTAGCCCAAAGGTTGCTGGTAGCTTCCCGCCACACTATTCCCTTGGGGCACAGTTTGCATGGGTGAGGCATAAATGCAATTTTGTTATGTGCAGTGGGGACTGTACAACTGTTTGTTGTTCAAATTCCACACTTACCAGAATGTCGAGAGTTGGGATCTCCAGCATTCTCTGTAGAGTTTGAGGGCTTGTTGAGGACCTCGTCTTCCTCCACATATTTGACAGCGGAGAGGCTGCTGCCTCCATCTGGGCTGACCTTTCGATAGATGCCCTCAGTCATCTCCATCCCATCCTGCTGCTCTCTACCAGCTGCAAAAGAGTATTTAGCAGAATTTGAAAACTAATCAAATGGTAGAATAAACATCATAATCTACGAAATATAATTTAATCAATTATTTTACCATTTATTAGTTTTTATATGTAGAGTATGTATTTTTAGTAGTATTGTTTCCATAATTAATGCCGCTCAATCACAAATGTTTTTCATGAATATTTAAGCTTACCACCATCAATATGCAAGGTATTCAGTACGAATTGGAAATTTAGACTTAACATACTATATATGAAAAGATGGATCTTCTCAATGTCCACCATTTTTAAGGCATATTTGGCTGTAAAACCCACTGTGCTTAGTCAGACCAAGGAATCTTCTAAATTAAATTATATTTTAATGGGGAAATTAGTGAATGGGCAACATACATTTTAAAAATACATAAACAACTAAAATTGCATAGTGACTTTAACTTAAAATCATTGCAATTTTATTTAAAACAAAAAATAGGTATGTTGTAGTGAACAATAGCTGTCTGTAGCTAAATCTGTGAAGATTTAGTTTAGTTTTCATACTTACCAGAGTCTTGACTGGTGGGATCTCCAGAATTCTCTGTGGAGTTTGAAGTCTTGTTGAGGACTTCGTCTGCGCCCTCCACAGACTTGACAGTGGAGAGGCTGCTGCCTCCATCTGGGTCGACTTTTCGATAGACGCCCTCAGTCATCTCCATCCCACTCTGCTGCTCTCTACCAGCTGCTCCGAGAAGCATTATTGTACTCTAGATGCCAGGTATTAAATAAGGGGCATGGAGCCAAAGACAAAAGTCGAAGGAGTATGTTGGGTCTCACAAGGTTGAGTCTCTACCAGCCACTCTAAGGATCACAATGACATTGTGAGATTGGAAAAGCTCTCACAGAGACAGACAAACTGGTCTTGTCAAGTGAAGCATATGATGCAATTTATAGTCAGTAAGAATAGAGAAGTAGACTAAAACCTGCTGAGTTACAAGAAACTGAATAGTAACGGTGGGGTGGCGTCCGCGCCAATGTCTTATCCTGGGCGTATCGCTCGGTGCGTAATTCCAAGAGCAGTATGATAAAAGGAAGTTTGAGTTACAAGAAACAACAGAGTTATTGAACAGTAGTTCCCTGTTCTCCTCTGTTGAGTTTGCAAGCAGTGAGGTTAAAGAAGTCCATGCTGTTGGGAGAGAGTGCTGGGTATGCTCAGTAACATGTGAAAAGAAGTCCCGCACACTGTCCATTCCACCAACAAACTTTAATACAACGTTTCGGTCATCCGAGCTTCTTCAGGTAAAGTTACTTTAGCGGGACTTCTTTTCACTTGACTGACAACCCGGCTGGGATAACATCCTACGCACCTGCCCAACTACAGAGGTGTGCAAAAGCGTCTTTATTGAACTATGCTCAGTAACATGACTGTAGGCCTATTTCAGGGCTTTGAACCGGTTCAGGGAACGAAAATGAAAACGGGGAACTTTTTGTGTTGTACAGGGAACAGAAACGAAACTGGAAACATTATTATGTTTATGTTCTGGAACGGGAACACTTAGTTAATAGTAATGGTAACCGGTTAATACTGGTTTTATTCGTTCCTCAAACTGAAAAAAAGTAGACTAATTATTTTCGGCTGTGATAGTTGGATGCAGGAAAATATTACACCATTTGAGAACACATGTAGCTATATTGATTGTGGAATGGTTTAATGACATGTCCAAGATGGCCTCTTACGAGAGGCTGTGCTATAGAATGATTGCTAAGGAGGACGTTTATATGAACATTTGGGGGCTTATTTAGCAATATAGTAAGCTGGTGGTGTGTTTTCCTCTTTATTTTTTCCCCATTTTCTTTTTGTTTAGATTCAAGATTTCTTTTATTACATCTCATTACAGTTGTATAACAGAGTAACAGTCTTTGTATTTGTCTACTGAAAAGAAATAAATGTGTGTGTGTGTGCGTATGTGTGTGCGTGTGTGCGTGCGCGGACGTGTGTGTGTGTGTGTGTGTGTGTGTGTGTGTGTATGTGTGTGTGTGTGTGTGTGTGTGTGTGTGTGTGTGGTGTGTGTGTGTGTGGTCTGTGTGTGTGTGTGACTGTGTGTGAGAGAAATAGATAGATAGAGAGAGAGAGAGTTTGTGTACGTATGTGTGTACGTGTGTGTGAGTAAAGGTCGATAAAAAGAAAAAAGAGAGGAAAAGTGCCTTGGTTGTCTTCAGCATATGTTCAACAATGTAATCGCCTGTCTGGTGGTGCGAGTTTTCAAACTTCTACACCATTTGCCAGACGGTAATAGCTCAAATAGTTCATGTTTGTGGTGGCGAGGAACTTTCAACATTTTTTTGGCCTTCCTAATGCATCTTGCCTCATATCGTATTACTCCAGTATGGAGGGTAGGTCACAACCACAAATAGTCTGTGCTGTTGGCACCACTCACTGAAGTGCCTTTTTGGCTGTGAAGAGAGCAGCTTCCATATCATGTGTTTGTAACAGGTAGGAGGCGCACGGTTGTAAGCGGCACCCCGATTTACCCACCATTACCCTGAGGAGTTAGCTGTACACCACCAAGCAGACCAAGACACAAAAGTTGGATTTAAACAGGAATTGTATATTTATTCATTTGTCTCAGTCCAATACCCAACGCCCTTCCCGGGCAGGACCCGTCCACAGGACTCTCCCACTCTCTTAGTTCATCAGTCCACCTGTCCTCATACGGTTCCGCCTCCATCCTGATCCGGCTGGCTACCAGCATGGCTTCCCCTCCGTCCGGCAGCTGCTTTGCCCGTCTGCAGTCGTCCTCTTACCCCGGGCCTTCTCTCAATCTTCTGCCAACCTGTGGATTCAAAGTGTTGCCCCCAACCCATCTGCTCCAATCAGTAGTCCTCCTTCAGATCTTAACCTGTAACCCATAATCAGTCAATCAATGTATGTGTTAAAAGTATTGTTTTCTTTCGGTGGTCCCGTCCGTCACCTAAAAATATCCGTTGGGAAACACATTTTTATTTGATTTGTGCTCTCCCCCACAGATCCACGACACCCCTGTGACATGTTTATGGTTCCAGTCAAGATGCTCTCAGTGATGAGGCAAGGGTAAGCCCACTTTTTGCATTTTCTGTGAGAATACAAGTTTGTGATTGTTATTTTAAAGGGAGGTTACCTTTGTTCTACAGTGCAGTTTATTGTAGGTAACTGACTGATTAAACCTCAGGGATCAGATCAGGGAGGCTTTGTCAGCTCTTTAAACATATCAGTCAGCAGAACAACTGTTGAACTGTAGTGCCACCATCTTGCTGTTTACATAAATGCCTGTAACGTTTCCCCTTATTAAGCTCACATTGCATTGTTCAGAATGAACCTCTCAACCAGCAGGGCTTCCTCACTCCTTGCAGGGGGAGACTCGTCTGCAAGGAGCCTGACTCTGAGTGAAAAGTGCAAGAGCTTTCCACTGTCCCACTAATGAAATTGCATTTCATTACATTATTACACTGCATTACATTACATTTACCAGATGCTTTGGAGGTATTTGAAATGACATGTAAAATAGACCAATGTCTTAATACACCTTTTCTTTTCAAGAGAAGCGCCATCAAAGAAAGTCACCTGTGGTGTGCGCTGTGGTTCAGTTTGCTTAGGTGCTTGACAATGGACAGGCTTTCATATAGGGGACCCAGGTTCGAGCCCAACCTGGGCCATTTCCAAACCCTGCCATAGACTGCTCTACAACCCATTTCCTGTCTCACACTGCGCTGTCAAATAAAGGCCCTACAGCCCAATCCTATGTTCAAAGGCTGTCACCTGCATACCCCCCTGAATTAAAAAGGGTCCAAATCATTCGCCCTCAACAGGCATCTCCCCTCCACAACATTATAGTAGAGGCTCTGCATAAAGTTATGTCTAAGGTGCTGTTTCCACGTAGCAGGATATTTTTTTAGCAGGGTATTTTTTTCTCCTGCTACTTGGAAACGCAACATGTGGATAAAAAAATCCTCCATTGTAACAAATGCGTTTCAGACCCCTAAACAGGATATTTTTTTCTCCTGCTATTTTTTTCTCCTGCACCTGGATTTTTAAATATCTGCTACGTGGAAATGGAAGGCCAAAACCAATGCAAAACCAATACAAGCAGGAGAAAAAAATATCCACATATAAAAATATCCAGCTACGTGGAAACGGCACCTAAGTGTCAAAAGCTGGACACGTTCAAGTCTTATTATGGTGCCCTAAATGTAATGGCATGGACGAAGGGGTTTGTGGCTACAGATGGTTCAATGTATTCTGTGTATATTCAGCACTCTAAAATTCTATCTACACAGAGGTGTGTATTGTCAACAGTTCTGAATCTACAAGCACTCCACTGCCCCCCTGTGGCAAACTTGATTACAGCAGCTTAGACAGAGATATTCTATAGAGATATGCCAACATAATAGGTTACTATGGGCACCTAACGTGACCAGCATTGAATAGAACAGTCCTTAGGTCTGCCTAGGTCTGCCTAAAGGGGGCCATAATAGAACCAGGAAACAATGGGCCAATGGAACCTCTCTCTCTCTACTCTCTCTGGATTAGAGGCTGACTGGTGATGAGAGGAGCTGAAAACTGATGATCCCTTCGTGAATGAAGAGTCTATGTTCCTATAACAATTATGTTAAGAGACAGGTACCGGTAGTTAGGTGCATTTGGAAATAGACAACAGCACACTAACACTTTCACACCACACGTGGGCACTGACTACCTTTTGGGTCAGTTCTGTGCCTCTTAGAGGCGTTTGGCAAGTGACAAGTGTTTGACTCTTGCATTATCCAAATTGGCTAAAGGACCTTTTGAAGATTCACACAAATATGTGCATATTTAATGGAGTAGGGGCTAATTTACATCAAATCAAATACAATTCAGAAAACTTCCAATTCAAAATTTCTTAGATTTTATTTTTCTTCTACACTGAAGCACTCAAGCTATAAACCCCCCACTTGCTTCCAAATCTTGATTAGACTTGAGTTGATAAGAGGCTGAAGACTAATGCCTCCTAAAGAGCCATTCAGTTACCTACAGTGTAGGCCTATAATAAGTATGTACAGGGGTTGGACAAAATAATGGAAACACCTGTCATTTTAGTGTGGGAAGTTTCATGGCTCAAGTGGACCAGCCTGTTGGCCAATCTTCATTAATTGCAGAGTGTGAAGGTTCAATTAGCAGGGTAAGAGCACAGTTTTGCTCAAAATTTTGCAATACGCACAACATTATAGGTGACATATCAGAGTTCAAAATTGAGAAATTCTTGGTGCGTGTTTAACTGTTGCATCTTTGACCAAGATAGCAAGTCTTTGTGATGTATCAAGAGCCATGGTATCCAAGGTAATGTCTACATACAAGAAGGATGAACCACATCCAACAGCATTAACTGTGGACACGAGAGGAAGCTGTCTGAAAGGGATGTTTGGGTGACCGGCCGGGGATATTGACCCTGTATAAGAAATAAATGTGTGTGTGTGTGCGTATGTGTGTGCGTGTGTGCGTGCGCGGACGTGTGTGTGTGTGTGTGTGTGTGTGTGTGTGTGTGTGTGTGTGTGTGTGTGTGTGTGTGTGTGTGTGTGTGTGTGTGTGTGTGTGTGTGTGTGTGTGTGTGTGTGTCTGTGTGTCTGTGTGTGTGTGTGTGTGTCTGTGTGAGAGAGAAATAGATAGATAGAGAGAGAGAGAGTGTGTGTACGTATGTGTGTACGTGTGTGTGAGTAAAGGTCGATAAAAAGAAAAAAGAGAGAGAAAGAAAAAAGTACCTTGGTTGTCTTCAGCATATGTTCAACAATGTAATCGCCTGTCTGGTGGTGCGAGTTTTCAAACTTCTACACCATTTGCCAGACGGTAATAGCTCAAATAGTTCATGTTTGTGGTGGCGAGGAACTTTCAACATTTTTTTGGCCTTCCTAATGCATCTTGCCTCATATCGTATTACTCCAATATGGAGGGTAGGTCACAACCACAAATAGTCTGTGCTGTTGGCACCACTCACTGAAGTGCCTTTTTGGCTGTGAAGAGAGCAGCTTCCATATCATGTGTTTGTAACAGGCAGGAGGCGCACGGTTGTAAGCGGCACCCCCATTTACCCACCATTACCCTGAGGCGTTAGCTGTACACCACCAAGCAGACCAAGACACAAAAGTTGGATTTAAACAGGAATTGTATATTTATTCATTTGTCTCAGTCCAATACCCAACGCCCTTCCCGGGCTGGACCCGTCCACAGGACTCTCCCACTCTCTTAGTTCATCAGTCCACCTGTCCTCATACGGTTCCGCCCAGAGGCGATTCTAGGGTCAGATGGGGCCCCAAGCAAAAATGGGAAAAAATGAGCATTTGAACCACAATCGCCACAACTGTGGTAAAATGTGGCCTGTTATTCACTATCTAGGGGCTTGGGGGCCCCAAGCGGCTGCCTGCCTTGCCTGGTGGCAAGATGCACCTCTGGTTCCGCCTCCATCCTGATCCGGCTGGCTACCAGCATGGCTTCCCCTCCGTCCGGCAGCTGCTTTGCCCGTCTGCAGTCGTCCTCTTACCCCGGGCCTTCTCTCAATCTTCTGCCAACCTGTGGATTCAAAGTGTTGCCCCCAACCCATCTGCTCCAATCAGTAGTCCTCCTTCAGATCTTCACCTGTAACCCATAATCAGTCAATCAATGTATGTGTTAAAAGTATTGTTTTCTTTCGGTGGTCCCGTCCGTCACCTAAAAATATCCGTTGGGAAACACATTTTTATTTGATTTGTGCTCTCCCCCACAGATCCACGACACCCCTGTGACATGTTTATGGTTCCAGTCAAGATGCTCTCAGTGATGAGGCAAGGGTAAGCCCACTTTTTGCATTTTCTGTGAGAATACAAGTTTGTGATTGTTATTTTAAAGGGAGGTTACTTTTGTTCTACAGTGCAGTTTATTGTAGGTAACTGACTGATTAAACCTCAGGGATCAGATCAGGGAGGCTTTGTCAGCTCTTTAAACATATCAGTCAGCAGAACAACTGTTGAACTGTAGTGCCACCATCTTGCTGTTTACATAAATGCCTGTAACGTTTCCCCTTATTAAGCTCACATTGCATTGTTCAGAATGAACCTCTCAACCAGCAGGGCTTCCTCACTCCTTGCAGGGGGAGACTCGTCTGCAAGGAGCCTGACTCTGAGTGAAAAGTGCAAGAGCTTTCCACTGTCCCACTAATGAAATTGCATTTCATTACATTATTACACTGAATACCAAAAAGAAGGATGAACCACATCCAACAGGATTAACTGTGGACGCAAGAGGAAGCTGTCTGAAAGGGATGTTTGGGTGACCGGCCGTGTATATTGACCCTGTGGAGCTCTCGATGGACCGTTCTGGTGGAAACAGGAGAGTTGAGGTGTACGTTTAATTCTACCGTGATTTTGACAGCTGTGGTTTTATTTTTTTGGATACAGTCACCCAAACATCCTTTTTAGAGTGTTCAGACAGCTTCCTCTTGCGTCCACAGTTAATCCTGTTGGATGTGGTTCATCCTTCTTGGTAGTATGCAGACATTACCTTGGATACCGTGGCTCTTGATATGTAACCCATAATGTTGTGTGCATTGCAAAATGTTGAGCAAAACTGTGCTCTTACCCTGCTAATTGAATCTTCACACTTCACCTTACTGGTGTGATGTTCAATTAATGAAGATTGGCTGACAGGCTGATCCACTTGAGTCATGAAACTTCCCACTCTAAAATGGCAGGTGTTTCCATTATTTTGTCCAACCCCTGTATATTAACAAGAATACCCTTACTGTTTTCTGATCATATTTACTGTGCCCTAAATTCAACTGCATGGATGGCCTTAGTGGAAAGGGTTTTATGTCTATAGTTGCCTCAATGCATTCTGTGAATATTTCTCATACAGTTTGCAACCTGACAGACACTGAATGGTGTATTATCAATGGCTCAGAATCTACAAGCACTCTACTGCCCCCCTGTGGCAAACTTGATTAGAGCAGATTAGAGGCTGACTGGTGATGAGAGGAACTGAAAACTGATGATTCCTAATTAGATGATGATCTTTCAGTCACTAAGGCCTATAATATAAAGGAGTATCTCATGATCGACTGTGTCAAAGACTGTTGATAGGTCTAGTAGGATGAGGACAGAGGATAGTCCTTCCATTGTTGCAGTCCTTCACAGTAAAAACTGCAGTGTTAATGCAACACTAACAGAGTCGATTTAACATCTTCTAGAGTTTATTTGGTCCCAGAATACTCTCTCAGTGTTGAATTAACACTGCATTTTTTACTGTGTTAGAGCTTCAGCTACTGACAATGAGGTAGTTTCAATTGAGTATTCACTTCTGAAGCTTGATTGTTCTGGGTCCAGTAGTCCGTTCTGATGTAGGAAGTTGGTAACCTGCTTTTCAACTACCCTTTGAAGGGCTTTGGATAGGAAGGGAAGCAGTGAGACAGGGTGGTAGATTTCAACCTGCGCTGGGTTGAGTCTACAATTTTTCAGTAGCAGTTTTACCCTTCCTTGTTTGAAGGCAGAGGGGACAGAGCCAGTGGACGGGGATGAGTTCATGATGGATGTAATTGCTGGGACCACTGTTTGGGCAATGTCTTGAAGCAGGTTTGTTTGCACTTGGTCCAGTAGGCAGGTAGGGACGTCTCTCCATGATACGTTTACAGACATCACCTTCAGGCCTACTGAATAGTTTTCTTGAAGTCATGCCATAGCATTTCAATTAGGTTTAGTTCAGAACTTTTACTGGGCCTTTCCGGAATGTGCATTTATTGTTCTGAAGCCATTCTTAAGTTTATTTCCTTCTATAATATGGGTCGTTGTGCTGCATCTGCACTCTTCCTCTGTTTTTTAATATACATTTTTGGGGCATTTATGCCTTTATTTCGATAGGACAGTATGAGAGGCGTCAGGAAGCGAGGGATATGCGGAGGATCGGCAAATGACCCGGGCCGGAATCGAACCAGGGTCACCGGCGTAGTAAGCCAGTGCCCTACCGTTAGGCCACAGCAGGGCCCAATCTTCCTCTGTTGCACTTCAGCTGCGTGAGAGACTTTTTAAAATCTAAAATGTCTTTATAAACGTGTTAATTCCTTGTTACACTGATGCTGGAAAACTGACCAGGCCCTCAGGCATCAAGGTACCCCCATCATAGAAATGTGGGTTTGTGGTTTTGGTGAAGGTGCAGTGTTTTTTATCCACACAACATTGTGTGTTCACCCCAAACAATTCAACTTCCGTCGACATAATATTTTACCAGTCTTTGAGGTTTGTGAACATCCAGATTCTTACTACTGATGAGTGTTTTTGTGTGTGGTAAATCTTCTGTATTTCTGCTCTCAGAGTCGCCTTTGAACAGTATATTGCAATACACGTGTACACATGTACATTCACCTGCTCTGTGGAGGTTGCTAATGATGTGACTCACTGATGTTTTGGGTATTTTCTTCACAGCTCTCACAATATTTCTGTCATCAACTATTGCTGTTTTTCCTTGATCAACCTCTTCAACATCTGTTCCTCAGAGAACCCCAGTACGTAGTTTCTTTTACAGGACATTCCAGTACAACACATTGTTGTCCTTACTCTGGCCAGTTCCGTCCAACAGATCGGATTGATTGTCCTTCTTTTATCAGCTTCAAAATGGAATGCTTTCTCCCCATAAGACCCTTTTCCATCACATTCTGAAGCGATCAGCTGATCAATGAGAAACACTTAGCAGTCACATGTTCCATGAGGCTGTTCCAATTTTGGTACTTTCCGCCCTTCCCGCCCTTCCCGCACTGTGTTTGGGTACGCAGGGCGGTTCCATTTCTAAACGCGGCGGTGAAGTGTACTGTAAACTACCCGGATAACGCCCTCAAACCGGACGTTTTTTGAAGTGTGGAGTTATGTACACTTTTCGCACTCAACGGCAGCCATGTTTGTTACGTAGTTTCCTCTCTGGTTGAGTGTCAGATCGGACAAACTGCCGAATCTCTGTGATGACAGCATAGTTTTGATTCCAAAGACAATAGCCATGTGCATAAGAGAAAGGGGTAACTTACAAAAATTGTCAACATAAGGAACAGTGTCTTCCGTGATGAATTGTATTTTGGCGGTTGGTAAACTCTGATGACATGCGACAACCGTCATTTCCGTGAAGTGTATCGGACAGAACGTGAATTGGACCTGCACTTCACCCTCAAATTTAGCCGTTAAGTCGAGGGTGGAAAGTGCACTGTATCACAGTACACAGTGCACAGTGTGGAGAATGGAACACGCTCAATGTTTTAGCAGGAAATCAAAGCTGACATTCTCAACTTTTTTGTCATACTCATCTTCTGGGTTTAACCCAAAAACTCTTCAGTTAACAAAATCAAGGAAATTTGCCTTTCTGTTCCAAGACTTTTGGAGGGGACTGTGAACTTTACAGACATCTGGTTTAGGGAGAACAAAGGAGCACACTTGAATTGATGCTTTGCTGTAGACTTCTGCTTTTTTTACGTCAACATTGGTTCATGACAGTACATTAGTTATGATGTCTCTAAAATGGTATTTCAATCAACTTGTTGTCCTTTTTAATGTCACTATTCGAAATAAGGGATGTTGTTACATTACATGAGTTATTTTCCTACCAGGCCTGAAATTTACATGAATCTGACATGAGTAAAAGTTCCATTTGATCTCAAAAATAATTAATGAGAAGAAACTGATTTTTTCCTGGTTTAATATTAATAATAAATTAATATAAAATATTTTATATTAAATTATTTATGATGTGTCTGAGGCAGAACATGCTGTGAACCCTGGGTACCATGTTGACCTTAGTGTATCACTCACCTCGCCTTCTCCACTTCTCTAGGAATGCTGACGACCATCATGTCTTTGAAAGGAGTCCAGTTCTCCTGGCCAATCCTGGGACGTATCTAAAAACCCTCATGACTCTTTTACACTGAAAATATGCAGTGAGGCAACAGAAGCAGTAGGGGGAGCCATTGCTCTGTTGATTTAGCCATTGGCAGTGAGGCACAGCAGAGAGGCAGATGAGGAAGGCTGCAGCAACTTCATACATTCTGCTCTCTCCACAGAGTGGAAGGTAGTCAGATGTAGCATTGGACATATCAAGCAAATATGAATTTATAAAATACATATATAATAGATCTCTCTTATGTAATTATAGCCTCTCTCTCTCTCTCTCTCTCTCTCTCTCTCTCTCTCTCTCTCTCTCTCTCTCTCTCTCTCTCTCTCTCTCTCTCTCTCCCTTTGGTGTTGCTTTTCACTTTCTTTAACATCAGATGAAGTCTATGTGTCCCATATGAGATGTACTTTGTATAGGTCCACAGTAAATGAAATTATGAAAACAAAATTGAGATTATGAGTTGAGGGTGGTGTCAGTGTGAGGACATCTATTGCCATTTATGGTGTTCATTGGAGATATTAAAAAAGAAACATTGAATTATCGAGAGGAAAGCTAATTAAAAGTAGTAGCCTAACTAAGTAACATACTCAAATTGGATTTTCAGTTATGCACTTTGTTACTTTTACTCAGATCCAAGTGGAAATACTTTTACTTCATTACAATTTTCGGGACTTTTTCCAGCTATGGCTGGGGGAAGGTGAAACTGGTGTTTGTGAAGGCATTGACTGCAAGATCCTGTGTCCAATTAGACTTGTATGGAATAGAAGCCAATGCCACCTTTACAACGTTACAAATCTTAATTTAACTACTATTGATGCAAGAACATTTTTGTGGTCCTCTCCTATACTATGGCCACCCTGAGTTCTGTTTTCCATGCAGATGAGGCCCAAAAGTGTGATTTAACATGAAATGACCCTACTGGGTACTATGTACTACCCTACTATGGTATTGAATACTGCACTTTACTGTGTTTAAGTTGGGTTTTTTGTCAACCTGTCTTCTTGTCCTATAGGGGGGGTTGTGTTTGTCTATTGTGTTCTTGTTAATTGTAATGTCTTTGTAATTGTATCAGATGCACTGAAAATGGCACAGAACAATTTCCAAAGGGACAAATAAATAATCTATCTATCTATCTGTAATGTCTGCTGACTTTCTAAGCACGTTTTGACATAGGCTACTATACTGATACATGCATTTTTTATTCTCAGCCGTTTAGTCTCAATTCGATCCAGTTCTCACCCATGCAGGTATGCATTTTGAAAAAAGTGAAGCTAATGGAATGCTGATTCATTCTGACAACAAAATATAGACAATTTCTTAATTTACCACAAGAAAGTAGTGAACGTGTGAATGTCATGGTCCTACAACTCTCCCTTCTCATCTGGTAACTTTCCACTCACTATCACCTGTCATTGCCACAATCAGGCTCACCTGGTGCCACTTAACGAGCAGTAACTCTGCTGCCTGCATACCATCACTGACTCTGCTGTCTATTGACCCCAATTGATTCTCGTTAATAATCTGTGGCTACCATTGTTGCCACTGGGACACATTATCGAGAATAACTCCATAAATTACCATAGCTATGCGGATGATACCCAGCTCTACTTATCTATGTCCCCAAATGACTATACCCCCCTTGAATCACTCTATCATTGCATGGACCAAATTAACAAATGGATGTCTCACAATTTCCTCCAGCTTAACACAGATAAAACTGAAGTAATTATATTTGGGAAAAGAGAGGAGAGACAAAAGATTGCTACTATCCTTGAAACGAAGGGACTGAAAGCAAGGGAAACAGTTAAAAATCTTGGGGTCCTCATTGACAGTGACCTAAACTTCAACAGTCACATGAAAGCTATTACTAAGTCTGCATTTTATCACATAAAAAACGTCTCTAAATTTAGGGGCCTGATGTCTAAACATGATCTGGAGAAGCTAATACATGCCTTTATTTCTAGTAAAGTTGATTACTGTAACAGTCTTTTTTACTGGCCTCCCCAATAAAACCATTAAACAGCTTCAACTTGTACAAAACGCAGCTGCAAGGGTTCTTACAAAGACAAGGAAGTTCGACCACATAACTCCAATTTTAAGATCGCTGCATTGGCTCCCAGTAAGCTACAGAATTGATTTTAAGGCTATGCTACTTGTGTTTTTATCACTAAATGGAATGGGACCCACATATCTACTGGATATGTTTCAGCTGTATGCACCAACTAGGTCACTAAGGTCAACGGAGAAGAATTTGCTGGTGATTCCAAAAGTCAAAACAAAGTGTGGAGAGGCAGCCTTTAGCTTCTATGCTTCAAAGCTTTGGAACCAGCTTCCAGATGACATAAAAAAATGCACCCACTATTGATAGCTTTAAATCTAGACTCAAGACAAAGCTGTTCTCAGATGCTTTCCCCTAGCTTAAATTACTTATTCTTATTATTTTTATTTTTTATTTAATTTGTTTCATTTTATTTTATTTTATTATTATTTTTACCTTATGTTTTATCTTAATGTTTTTAAATGCTTTTTGACTCTAATTCATTTCCTTCTTTCTTCCCTGTTTCCTTTCATTTACATTTGTTAACTTTGTGAAGCACATTGAGTTGCACCTGTGTATGAAATGCGCTATATAAATAAACTTGCCTTGCCTTGCCTTACCATTGGCTGTCTCTTGCTCACCTGCTGCCTCTCACTCTCCATATAAACCTCAGTCCTCCAGTACCTCTCTGTCAGATCGTCTGCAAGTGGAACTCCTGTTTGCTGGCTTCTTCACGTCTGGCTCCTGAACCCCCGAATCCTGAAACCTGAAACCTGAAACCTGAACTCTGAACCCGTGCCTGAACCTTCGACTCTGACTTCTCTACTTCCCCGGTAATTCTGACCTGCCTTCTGCCTTGTGACCAAGATTTCTGATTTTCCCTGAACGGTACTGCTGCCTTGCCTGATCTGCCCTGTTGTGTGTGTGTTCCCCCCCCCAGGACCCAGAGAACCCGGACCTCCACCACCTGCTCCTCAAGAACCTTCTCGGCCACTGGGGAACACACACACACAGGTTCTAGGACACAAACCTCCCAACCCCCTGAACCCCTAAATAAACTCTGTGTAACGTGACGCATCTGGGTCCTTCGTCTGTCTGTCTGACAGTACGATCTGACCAGCATGGACCCAGCTCACGACCCAACCGACATGGACCTCACACCCGAGATGACTTCGGCACCCGAACCAACTGCTCTCGACCGTCTGCAGCACACAGAGGGAGAGGTTGCTCGGATGTCCGGTGACATAGCATCTCTGTTCAACTAGGCCATCACCAACAGCAGCAGTTCCTGCAACACCAGCAGATGATCCAACAGCAGCAAGAACAACTTACCCGAGTGCTTCAGCTACTCTCCAACCCAACCACCTCATCTGGCCAGCCTGCACCTTCTTCATCTGCTCCAGCTCAGTCTGCATCTGCTCCATCTGTGCAAGCGCTTCACTCAGCACCAGTACCCGCTCCTGACCCCAAACATCCCAAGTCAAGTGGCGCAATCTTCAGTCTCCATAGACCGTGAGCCAAAGGGAAATCCTGAGCGATTCAACGCGACCATACACAAGTGAGGGCGTTTCTGTCGAGCTGCAGATCCAGTTTGCCCTCCAGCCCAGGACCTTTGCTACAGAGTCGGCCAAGGTAGGCTATGTCATCACTCACTTGACTGGTCGGGTCCCGGCTGTGGGGAGCTGCAGAATTCGACCGCCAGACTCTCCGGCCTGCGCTTCATTCAACGCGTTTGCTGAGGAGATGGAGAAAGTTTTGACCTGGGGTCTTCATCGGCTGAAGCATCCCAAGAGCTGATGAGTATTCGCCAGGGGAACCGGGACCGTGGCGGATTACTCCATTGACTTCCGCACCCTGGCGAGACGCAGCACATGGAACATGGCCGCGCAGACGGATGCTTTTCTCCACAGTCTTGCGGGCTACATCAAGGATGAACTAGTCTCCCACGAACCACCCAAGACCCTTGATGAAGCCATCGCCCTGGCAGTCCGAATCGATCGACGGATCCAGACCCGGCGCCGTGAGAGGGGACAACCAGACAAACGGCCACCAGCATTCGCGTGACACCACTTCCGTGCCTTCTCCTGCTAACCCGCAGAACCAGCTTGACCAGGACCGAACCCATGGAGATTGGCCGCACCTCTCTCTCCCCAGAAGAACGGCAACGTCGCCTTACTGCCCAACTGTGCCTCTACTGCGGTGGCGATAATCACAGAGTCAGCAACTGTCCAGCAAAAGCCAGAGCTCACCGGTCATAGGGGAGATCCGGCTGAGCTCGACAAACATCAAGTCTCCCCCCACCCGAAAGCCCATGCTCCAGGTCTGTTTCCTGCTTCCTGACTCCAGATACACCCTGGCTGCCCTAGTGGATTCTGGGGCCGAAGCTAATATCATGGATGTGGAACTTGCACGTCAGCTGGGGTTGGGCTGTCAGCATCTGTCACCACCTGTTCCCGTCCGGGCACTTGATGGTCATCAACTTGGCACAGTGACCCACACCACATCCTCCGTTACCATGGAACTCTCAGGAAATCACCAGGAGTCTATCAGCTTTCACCTGCTCAATTCACCTGCACAACCCATCATCCTGGGGTATCCTTGGCTCATCCGTCACAACCCTCAACTCGACTGGAGATCTGGCACAATACGAGAGTGGGGAGAAGACTGCCACCAGACCTGCTTTAAGCGAGCCACACTACCCATCAATTCAAAAGCTACCTGTCCTGCCCCTGATACAGCCGGCGTCCCTGCCTGTTACCTTCATCTCAAGGAGGTCTTCAGCAAGACCAAAGCCACTTCTCTGCCTCCTCATCGGTCATATGACTGCGCGATCAACCTCCTACCCGGAACATCACCCCCAAAGGGCCGCCTCTACTCGCTCTCCGCTCCTGAAAGGCTGGCCATGGAGAACTATATCAACGAATACCTGCAAGTGGAATTATTCGACCATCATCTTCTCCTGCCGGAGCTGGTTTTTTCTTCGTGGGGAGAAAAGATTGCTCCTCCGGCCTTGTATCGACTACAGAGGTCTGAATGAATATCACTGTGAAAAACCGCTATCCTCTGCCACTGATGTCTTCCGCCTTTGAACTGCTCCAAGGGGCCACCATTTTCACCAAACTTGACCTCAGAAATGCATACCACCTAGTCCGGATGAGAGAGGGGGACGAGTGGAAGACTGCATTCAACACACCCACCGGCCATTACGAATATCTGGTCATGCCCTTCGGAACTCACCAATGCACCCGCTGTTTTCCAGAACCTGGTTAATGACATCCTCCATGACATGTTGAAGGGGTTCATTTTTGTTTACTTGGATGATATGTTAATATTCTCCAAGAACCAATCAGCACATTCATCATATGCAGACTGTACTTCTTAAAAATTCACTCTATGTCAAGGCAGAGAAATGTGAATTTCATGTCAGCTCTTTGTCCTTCCTTGGATATGTCGTGGCAGAGGGTAGTAGTATGCAGATGGACCCAGCCAAGGTTTCAGCAGTGACGTCTTGGCCAGCCCCCGAGAGCCGTAAGAAGTTGCAACAGTTTTTAGGCTTCGCCAACTTCTACAGGAGGTTTATCCGGGGATTTCAGCGCCGTGGCAGCCCCACTCACTGCACTGACCAGTACCAAACAGCCATTTAAGTGGAATCCAGCTGCTGATAAAGCCTTTCAGACGTTGAAAACCACGGTTTACCTCAGCTCCCATCCTCCGCTTGCCAGATGAGAACCTGCAGTTCGTGGTGGAAGTAGATGCCTCGGACGTTGGTGTTGGGAGCAGTGCTATCCCAGCGATCACCAGAAGATGGCAAGATGCACCCATGCGCCTTCTTCTCTCGGAGGCTGACAACATCCGAGCAGAAACTATGATATCGGCAACCGAGAGTTACTTGCCGTCAAACTTGCCCTAGAGGAGTGGCGCCACTGGCTGGAGGGGTGCAAGACTCCATTTCTGGTCTGGACGGACCACAAGAACTTGGAGTACATCAGGTCAGCAAAGAGACTGAATCCCCGTCAAAGTCGCTGGTCCTTGTTCTTCACCCGCTTCAACTTCACCCTCTCCTACCGTCCCGGCTCACGCAATGCTAAGCCAGATGCCCTGTCACGCATGTTTCAGAAGGATGACAAGTCTTCCGAGGACCCAGAACCAATCCTCCCAAACCCTGCGTCATCGCCACCCTGACCTGGAACATCGAGGAGGAAGTGAGAAAGGCTATCAGAAACCAGCCAAGTCCAAGTGCGTGCCCCAGCAACCGCCTCTTTCGTTCCGGCAGACCTGAGATCCCAGGTCATCCAGTGGGGGCACAATTCCAACCTGGCCTGTCACCCTGGTATCGACGCACTCTCCGTCTTCTCTCTCACGGTTTCTGGTGGCCATCGTTGGAGAAGGATATCCGCGAATTTTTGCATGGCGTGCCATACCTGCTGCCAGAACAAGTCTTCCAACCGACCACCAGCCGGGTTACTACAGCCCCTGCCAGTACCCATGCGCCCCTGGTCTCACATCTCGCTTGACTTTGTCACCCGGCCTTCCCCCCCTCTGATGGTAATACTGTCATCCTGACCATCGTAGACCGGTTCAGCAAGATGGCGCACTTTGTTCCACTGCCAAAGTTGCCCTCTGCCAAAGAGACAGCCCAGGTGGTCCTTGAGCAGGTGTTCCGCATCCACGGCTTGCCACGGGATGTAGTGTCTGACCGGGGCCCACAGTTTGCTTCCGCCTTCTGGAAAGACTTCTGCCGTCTTCTCGGAGCTACTGCCAGTCTTACGTCAGGTTTTCACCCGCAGTCAAATGGACAGACTGAGAGGATGAATCAGGAGCTGGAAAAGTCTCTGCGGTGCATGCATCACCGTAATCCCCGGGCCTGGTCTCAGCATCTGTTGTGGGTAGAATATGCTCACAATTCTCTCTCCAGCTCCGCCACTGGATTGTCCCCCTTTCAGTGCGTCTACGGCTATCAGCCGCCCCTGTTTGCCAGTCAAGAGAGAGGAGCCTCCTGTCCATCTGCCCTTGCCTGTGCTCGCCGCTGTCGTCGGACGTGGTCTCAAGCTCGTGCCACCCTTCTGAGAGCCGTTGCCAGCTACACTGCCAGTGCCAACCGGCGAAGGATTCCTGCTCCCGCCTACCAGGTGGGCCAGAGGGTGTGGCTTTTCCTCCCGTGATCTGCCTCTGCGCGTGGAGTCACGCAAACTGGCCCCCAGGTTCATCGGTCCATTCCCAGTCCAGAAAATCATCAATCCGTCGGCTGTCAGACTCCCGGCTTCCCCGGTCCATGAAGGTGCACCCAACCTTTCACGTCTCACGTCTGAAGCCAGTTCATGAGAGCCCTCTGGTGCCCGCTGTGCCGCCACCTCCGCCACCCCGACTCATTGATGGTGGTCCTGTTTACACTGTGCGACGGCTGCTCCGGTCACGGCGGCGGGCTGGTAGGGGCATCCAATACCTTGTTGATTGGGAAGGCTATGGTCCTGAGGAGAGGGTGTGGGTGCCCGCCAGCAGGATCGTGGACCCCGCTCTCATTGCGGATTTCCATCGCCAGCACCCGGACCAGCCTGCAATCCTGAGGGGTCGGCCGAGGGGTCCTCGTCGTGATGACGCTGCTCCGTCCACCCCTGTTCCTGAACCTGATTCTGATCCTGAGGCTGGGGACACGGACCAGTCTGAGGAGTTTTGACCCTCCGCCGGCTACCCCCCCCCTCCCGCCCGTGTTGGTGAGTGTTTTGGGACTTCTGAGCCGTCCCTTGAGGGGGGGGTTCTGTCATGGTCCTACAACTCTCCCTTCTCATCTGGTAACTTTCCACTCACTCTCACCTGTCATTGCCACAATCAGGCTCACCTGGTGCCACTTAACGAGCAGTAACTCTGCTGCCTGCATACCATCACTGACTCTGCTGTCTATTGACCCCAATTGATTCTCGTTAATGATCTGTGGCTACCATTGGCTGTCTCTTGCTCACCTGCTGCCTCTCACTCTCCATATAAACCTCAGTCCTCCAGTACCTCTCTGTCAGATCGTCTGCAAGTGGAACTCCTGTTTGCTGGCTTCTTCACGTCTGGCTCCTGAACCCCCGAATCCTGAAACCTGAAACCTGAAACCTGAACTCTGAACCCGTGCCTGAACCTTCGACTCTGACTTCTCTACTTCCCCGGTAATTCTGACCTGCCTTCTGCCTTGTGACCAAGATTTCTGATTTTCCCTGAACGGTACTGCTGCCTTGCCTGATCTGCCCTGTTGTGTGTGTGTTCCCCCCCCCAGGACCCAGAGAACCCGGACCTCCACCACCTGCTCCTCAAGAACCTTCTCGGCCACTGGGGAACACACACACACAGGTTCTAGGACACAAACCTCCCAACCCCTAATAAACTCTATGTAACGTGACGCATCTGGGTCCTTCGTCTGTCTGTCTGACAGTGAATAGTTTGGCTTCAGCCACAGGGCTGTAGTACAGCAGCAGCCATTTTGGAGTCTGTAATAAGATATGTATGCTGTCATCCAGCACCAGCCTTGACACCTGGTGATGACAAATGGCAACGTTGACATTATTAAGGATTTGCCAACAGTCCTCCAGTGAAGCAATTATATCTAATTGTGGTTACCGCGTCAACACTAAAGGCGTTTTTCTCCCACATTATCCTCCATCTCCACCCTCTGCAAACTTGCGCAAGCTCACACACACACACACACACACACACACACACACACACACACTCACACACAATGTGTGTGTAAATCGCGTGCACACACACACACACACACACACACACACACACACACACACACACACACACAATGTGTGTGTAAATCGCGCACACACACACAATGTGTGTGTAAAACACGTGCACACACACACACACACACACATGCACACACACCTTCAACAAGCACCTACCTGTGCCGTTACCAAAAATGGACACTCATCAATATTGCCGTCTGTGGTTGTTGTATCAGCCCTTTTACTGGGGTTTTGACACACCGGCTCTCACACTTAATTGTTCCAATCCTGCACTTGCTGAAAGATGACTTGAAGCTTGCAGGTAGAACAGACACGTTTTAAAGCTGCAATATTTGACATGAGTTTGTCTTCAAAGATTAATCCTTTTTTAAACTTGTTTGGTGAGCAAGCGTTTAGTGAGCAAGCATCAGGGAAGGCATGCAAAACTGCACTCAACTGTGATCTTGCTGTGGTTCTAAATGTTTAGTGTGGAAGCATCGTGTCAAACAAGCAAAAAAGTACTCCCGAACGACTGCTCTGCCAAAGACCGTTCTGCTCAGGTGTGGATGTGTCATGTAGGCACGTACTGAGGCATCAGGCAGGCAAAAGCGCCATGCTGAGATATGCCTTGAAGCTGGCACAGCACACACACCGCTGGAGGCGTTTGGCGATGTATGCAAGACCAATCATGCCCTACTGTATAGGAAAATACAGCACCACAGCTTCTCTTACACAGAGGCGCATCTTGCCACCAGGCAAGGCAGGCAGCCGCTTGGGGCCCCCAAGCCCCTAGATAGTGAATAACAGCCCATACTGTACTATAGTAGTGGTGATTTTGGTTCAAATGTTCACTCTTTTGCATTTTCGCTTGGGGCCCCACCTGACCCTAGAATCGCCTCTGCTCTTACACTATACTCCCCAGGGCAGGCAGACACCCATGCTCACGTGACCTTCACTCACAGCCCACAGACTGATCTCAGGAGAAAGATCAAAGTGAAGGAGTGAAAATGGAGGCCGAGCTCATTGAGAGTGTGAAGTGAGAGGATTGGCAGAAGGGTTCTGTGGTGTGTAGTTGCTGGCTGTGGCCACAGGGAGTGCTGTTGTACCATGAAAACATTATGCTGAGCCAACGAGCTACAGAGCTGCTGTATGGGGCACCTAAGTCACGCCCTCTACTTCCTGGTCCATGGGGCAGGGGGAGTCTAAAAATAATTACTGGGCTTGAAAATGAGTGTTTTTTGGCACCAATTCAAACCTTGGACCTCCACCTATGCACCACAAATACAAAAATCACTCATTTTCAAGCCCAGTAATCATTTTTTGACTCCCTCTGCCCCATGAACCAGGAAGTAGAGGGCGTGACTTAGGTGCCCCATACAGTGAGAGAACAGTTGTGGAAGACTGTTGAGGGACTTACTTGCTATTTTGATAGATGATGTTTGTGGGACCAAAGATGGTGGATAAGCAGAGTAAAGTGCTTCATGGGAATTCATGTCTGTGCGAGTAAAGCTACTTTATGGTAGTCTACCATAGATGTAGTCAAACTGTTGATGCTGCTTTGATTAGCTGCGGTATATTGTATATTCGTGTCTGTCTTTGTGGCCACCATCTTTGTACAGGAATAATGCTACTTGAATGAAAACCAATGGGGACAAGGTGATATGCAAATCCTCTTGTATAGGGGACACAGTATGGCACATGTTTGCTGAAAAAGGAACGCTGTAGTGGCTCCCAATATTAACACATGCTGAAAGACTGAATGTTACATTGGTGTTTTTTTGGTGTTCTACATCAGTGGTTGTCAACGGATGCAAGGAAAACCCACTTTCTCCCACTCTATCATATGGCTTCTGGCTTTTTGACTCACCTTTGTGGAGAAAACAATACACTTTCCCTGTTGTCAACCAGCAGAGTGAGGCTTTTTGAGGCTTTCCCCCCATTCAACATCTCGATTGCAAAATGAGAGAATAGCCTTTGAATTATTGTTTTGCAAGATATTGAATAATCAATACTGTCATCGAGCCTCACATCATGAGCACGGAAGCCTGAGGAAGTAATTTGATTCGCGAGTGGTTAGGGCGTCAGACTTGTAGCCCAAAGGTTGCTGGTTCGACTCCCGACCAGCCAGTTTGGTGGGGGGAGTAATTAACCAGTGCTCTCCCCCATCCTCCTCTGTGACTGATGTACCCTGAGCATAGTACCGTCCCGCCGCTCTGCTCCCTTTCGGGCGCCATTTGGGGGCTGACCCCTTGCACGGGTGAGGCATGAATGCAATTCTATTGTGTGCACTGGTGTGCTGTGGAGTACTGTGTCACAATGACAATGGGAGTTGGAGTTTCCCAGTTGGGCTTTCATGTCTATGAGAGCAGATATGAAATATGGGCGTACAAAGATGCCTCATGGCATAGTGGAGATATTTTTTTTTTCTAATATGGGTGTTTGTTTCCTTCGTAAAAGTATTTACTCACTTTAATGTGACTGGGGAGGGTTCATGGTGTTTCTTAATTCACTGCCAGTATCCTCAAGTATGGTACAGTAGTTGTACGGAGAACACCATGAGGAGGTTGTTGTTGATAAATGTTACAAAATACTGTGGTCTTGAATAAACCGAGATGGAAATCTCAGTCGGAAAAGGAACACCCTTGTGTGACGGCCTCTAAAGCTGGCTTACTTAGGACATGGCATGTTAAACATAGCATGTTCCGCTGATTACAGACCAGTTTGTGTGCCGCAAGTCTTCCGTTGAGCATGAAAAGCCAGTGGATCAGGCTGATTCGAGGCCAGTTACTAAGCAGCATCGCATCTGGTTTTAATTCCTAATTTCCCCCTGTGAGTCACCAAAGCTAGCGCTTCTCAAACCAAGAAAAAAAAATGCATCCAACATCATTCATGTGTGTGTGTGTGTGTGTGTGTGTATGTGTGTGTGTCTGTGTGTCTGTGTGTCTCTGTGTGTGTGTGTTTACAGCAGGGATGGGGAACCTTTTTCATTGGAAGGGCCATTTCAAATTCCTCCAAGGGCCGTAAAAGTCCTCCGAGGGCCGTACTATGAACACAAACCAGCATTTCCCCCTGCACTTTAAGCCTATATTAAAGGCAGCCACCTTCAAAACAGACCCCACCTTCTCTAGATCCTCTGAATATAACCTAATTGTAGTGAAAATGTGATTTCTAAGATTCCTGTACAAAATATTGTCGGGCCGGATAAAACGGCCCTCAAGGCATAGGTTGCCCACCCCTGGTTTACAGCATGCATGTTTCTCTCCCTTTCTCTCTGTCCCACACACAAGCACGCACATTTGGATAATGCCCATCCTTAATGACCTGACCGGACACAATGTGCTAATGCAGAGGTTCCCAACCTATGGGTCGGGACCCACCTTATTGGTCGCCAAAGATCCACAGGGGGTCGCGGAGCCCTCTTGATTTTAAGGGGTTTCATTTTAAATATATATAGCCCATGTTGAATAAATGACAAAGCATTTAACTAATAAATGCATAGAAGCAACAAATTGTAAGTGCTACATTAAACATTTATTCTATATTTGACCAAAGACGAATTGAGGAATAAAATAACTAAAATTAGTTTTCGCAGGAAACAGAGGGCATCTTGAGACTCCTTCTCGTGCGGGCGCTTGCCTGGTTGGGTCACCAAAGCTTACAGTAGTAAAAACATGGGTCCCTTAAGAAAAAGGTTGAGAACCACTGTGCTAATGTATCTGTATTAGTTCATGAAGCCCAATATGCATATTCAGACACTCTGAAAATACCCTCATGGTGACATTAAATTTTTCAGAAAGTAAGCACAATAATGTGCGTACTGTTAGAAATTATATCATATACATGGGTTTGAATTTTACAAATACAAATACCTCTGGTATTCTAATATGAACCGTGGACAACGTTTCTCAGTAGCACATTAGATGGTTTAATAACTTTCATCTCCTCTGACCACTAGATGTCGCTCTCTTTACACAAAATACACGGAGAAGGTGTTGGAATTCAATGTGGGGAAGATGGGGCCAAAGTTATATACATTTAACCGATCATGCACATTTTACCAGGCCAACACAGAACTAGTTTATGAATTCGGTATGGTAATGCCGAGAGTTTCACGTTGACTGTTGTGGCTACTGCATCATATAAAACTATATAGACATTAAAGGCGTGCTTCTATTTGGCCTGTGGATTGTATTGATGGTGAATATTACAATACGACAATAATCATCTGACCTCACAAGAATGCCTTAATAAAGCAATATCCAACTTAATGTTTGGTGAAGTGTTCCACCATACCAAATCGCGTTGTTTGTGTTTCTGATAGAATGGCACTTTCACAATAAGCCAATTATCTCTGAATTTATAAGATGGCACTGTCTTCATGTTTTGGATCTTTGACCTCATTTTACAGTGCGAGGAGGCTGATACCGCTTGTGCTCATGAGTTCGATTCATTCCCAGGCCTATTAAAGCGGCACAGCGGGAACGCCCTATAACGACACCACGCACAGGGAAGATTAAATCGCTTTATGCCACCTGTAATCGTGGCTTACATTTTATCATTATATTCGGGCAATAAACGAGCAATTTTCACCTCTTCAAAATAAATATGGAGCCGTTTATGTCAAGGACAAACAGAGGCACGGCCCATGTTATCCATCACAGGCCCGTCTCTGATGTTTGTCGGGGCACAAACGCATCACTAGCAAAGTAGCCAAGCCTATTCCAAAATCTAAAAAAAAAGATAGTGATTGAGACTACACAAACAGTAGATTCAAAATGAAAACAAGATAGTCGAATGCAGCGTGGCTAGATTAGATAGGCTAGCTTAGCCCGCCTTGGCTGCGAAAATGTTGGTTTGTACAGGACTGTTGACCCGCCAATTAGCTTTGGAGCCCTGCATATTCAGCCATTCGCCTTCTCGTAGCCCCTTAATGCACGCCGTACCTCCTGTGGCACGCTGTAATAGACATTGCAAGTTAACTACTATAGTACTACACTACTATGACAGTGCATGGGGCCTTAAGTAATACATTACGACTTGGTCATTGCCATTCTGGTAACAGCTCATTTATAATGCAGTGTCTTAAGGGGTTAAAACAGAACACTAAACAACTGACACTCCTCACACATGCCTTCAAAAACAATATTGCCATTGGCCTACATAGCCCAGTTTTCACACATCTGACCACCGTCCTATATTATGAGGTGCACGTCGCCGTATGTATTTGCTGTATTCGCTGCATTAACCACTTGTGCATTTTGTTGCCTTATACTAAATAGACCAAGATGTATCTTGCCTATGCGCACAGTGGTGTGTGTTTATTTCTGTGTCCGTAAAGCAATTTGTGAGCTGCTGTCATTTTATTGTACCATGCTCTCACGCACACAGGCGCGCGCACGGTTCTTTGAGAGCCACACTTGTGCATGGCTCACAGTCACGGGATAAGACGAACTGATGCGCCTTCATTATCCTGGTGACAGTGACTTTACCCGGTGTCCTATTACCTTTGCTCTATGTCTACAGCTCTTATGTGTGGAGGGAGGCACGACTAAATCAGGCCCAGTACTGGCCGTACCCAAACAAGGGCGGTTTATTGTCCCTGTGTTGTTTAGGGCCTAGTGGAGTAGGCTAGTGGTGTAGGATGTGTGTCATCTGCTGAGTGTCGGGGAGTAGCACAAGAAGCCGCCCGTCTGCCGCCAAGGCAATCAGCCCATTGCACACATCCATTCGCAGCGCACTTTGCCCCGTATCCGCTGGGTGGCGTATGGCTGGAGCTATCTCGGGAGCACTCCCTCCCAGCGTTATTGCAGACGCACTGTCGCCTTCCATGTAATAAAATCAGGTAAGATATCGAAGGCGCCAGGTGAGCAATAGACAGAGCAATTGAGATAGTTTGCGTCGTGTTTACCCCTATTCTCCAGCGCCACGATTGTTACTTATTAACCGTACAGTATACAAATAAAGATAGGAGCTTGATAAACCCATGACTCTAGGCGCAACAGAGTAGGCAATCAAGTTATTTTACATTCTTTGAGGTTCCCATCTGTGGAAATAAACAGTCAGTCAATGGCCATGTCGTCGACAGGCACAACAAATGACCGAGTCTCGGTGTCCACAGCGAGGAATTCCAGCTATGACAGGTCAAAGTGGACAGTTTTTTCCCCCCGCCGCTGATTTTGATGGAGTTCGAGACAAGAGCATTTTAACCCTGCACAGATCCTCTCCAAAACACCTTTGTACAACGAACACACACACGCTCGCGCGCGCGCGGTCGTCAGTACGATTTCCTAGTTTCAAAGCATAACTGCATAGTGATTGCAGTGTTACGGCCGATAAGGTACACGGACACATCTCCTCGTATTGAAATATTCCACTTAGTGTTTCATTAAATTGTGTACAACCTATCACCAAATTTCAACAGAGACAGGACAGCTGTAGACATAGGCCTAATAGGGCTTAGCACTGTATCGCTACATTGTTCACAGATTGTCAAGTTTACGCACCAATGTTTCAGTCCCTGTTACGACAGATTTTGGATAAATTCTGGGTGAGGGCAACCCACTTAGCACTACCTGCATGCACTGGACTTAACCTGTGGCACGTGCGTGTTCCGAACCGTTCATCCCCCGCGCATTCCACAGTGGCCGTGGACTAGACAACTCTCATGGCTTTGAACATTTTTTGAATTTGAACAATTTTATTGAAACTTTCAAGAAAACATTGTTGGTGTTGTAAACTAGACAAAATCAAATACAACATAACCCGATGATAACAGCCGTAACACATGAAAAACCTTCATATTTTAAATGAGATGCGGCACTTTTTACTTTTAGGTTGCAGTATTAGGAAAATTAACATTTTCATCAACACACAGACGAAATTGTTTTTTTTTTTAAATCAAAGAAAATTCTACATAGTTTTCAAGCCATTGCAGTGTGCTGTCGTGTTGAATGAGTTTGAACAGTAGCACTTCCACACAGAGACGACTATGGATGGGAGGATGGCACATGGTTGTGTCTGCTAAAGGAACAAAATCTAGCTGTGAGTTTGGGAACAGATAAATCCGTTTCAGAAGTAGAAGATGAAAAAATGGGGTGGCATAAACAAAGATAAAAGTCACAAACTATTTTACACAGGTATATCAACAATAAATTAAGGACATTTTCCCCAAAAACAAACAACTCCTGTATATTTACACGCAATATCCATATGAAATAATTACATAAATATTTGTATATGTCAGTATATACATAATAGCCATACCCTTGCGATTGTTTCAAATTCCCCTTTCTCCCATTTAGTGCTGGACGCGGTAAGCGACGCAGGAACTGACGCCTCTTTGAACTTCCATGCGTTCGACCAAAAGTCATGTCCTATGCATTTATTTGTGATTTGACATAGGTGCACTTCAGTCACTGGAAGCCCAGTATGATTAACCGCACACACTCCCGGCCTAAACCTTATCGAAATCTGATCAGTTATTTCATAGTGCCTGAAGCACTTGGGAGAGAAACATAGCCGCCATAGACCGAATTATCTAATATTTATCAAGAGCCAAACGCACCACCGTGTGTGTGTACAGTTCACTGAATTGCCATCTTAATTTTGGTCTTTCTTGAGGTATATTGGCTGGCAGTCACTGATGGGCGTTTTTAAGGGCATGCAAACCTCCCCCTCTCTACAATAACTATAAGATTCAAATAGTTATTTTTATTCATATCAAACACAGCAGTCTTTATAAGATAAAGGGATAATAAGTCAACTGATAACCAATTCAGAGTGCATATTAAATAAACTTGCTTTCATTACCTCCTAAATCTGACAAAGAACACAGACAGTACACAGCAGCAACTCAATGACGAAGGTGTGTCACATCCTCTCCAACTGTTCAGTTTCAATACTTGTATGGTATTCAAAATCAGAAAACTCCAAGATAACGATTGATTTAACAAAAAGAGCAATGTGTGTACATCTGTGTGTTTTAGTTTTTCTGTTTTGCCAAAGTGCATTTTTAAAATCTGAACTTTTATTTTATGTTTTTTTTTAATATGTCCGTGTTGTAAACCCGCATTCGCTGTCGTACTCATCTTCATCAGCGCCCTCATAGCATCCTAGTCATTGTCATCAACATCAGTTGCCACACATGACTCGCACGCACACTCAAGGGGAGACACTCCGAGGTCGGTCCTGCTTCGATTCCAGTCCACTGACCAGCCGTTGGATGCTCTGCAGCTCGTTAGTGGAATCTTTCTCTGAACAAGTTTTGGGTGAAAGCGAGACCGATCCGGAGGAGATGGTGGACGAGCGGCTGGTGACCTCCGATGTGGAGTCCAGGGTAGCCGAGACGGGGCTGCTGGCCATGCCGTCCCCCTTCAGCTCCAAGCCGCTGCTGGCCATGGAGGGCATGGTGGTGGTGAGCAAAGTGCTGCTGTCGGGGACGCTCATGGGCATGGGGTAAGGGCTGTACCTGAGCCGGGGCCGCACCGCGTTCAGGAAGGGGTGACGGTGCACTGATGAGCTGGCTGCCGAGGAGGCCGCAGCAGCAGCGGCCATGTAAGTGTAGGGGTAGGGGAACAGACTTCCGAATGGAGACATCGCAAGACCCTGCAGACACACACACACAGCAACAATCAGCCAACTGGGCCACAACACGTTTAAAGCTGATGCAACCATATTAACGGCGTATTAGTGAAGTTCATTTGCAATGGGCTTCTTTTTTATTCAAAGCTGTGTCGTTGTTATGATAGTTCAGAGTAAACAAACCCGAGAATAGGTTGAACTTGGCAGAGCAAGGCGAAGCAAGTTGGTTATTAGGCGGGCATATGCGGCTTTTAATTCCTATGGCATCATATGCCAACGCCGTTCACTAATTCGGCGCTGAGGGCTTCCTAGAATATTATCTAAGCAATTAAGCCATCCAGAACCATGCGCAAGAACAGCCTCCCATTAGCAGTCTGTTTGCAGGGAGACTTGAAAGGAAACATCGAATATGTTCTGTGTTTGGAAAGTGGGTGTTCCCCCCTCCCCATTTCAGCGAACCGTTTTAACACGAGGCCTTTCCCCTTTAAATGCCGAAATAATTAATGTTCTCAAATCTACACACAACTTCTACAATCGTCAAATAGGCTACCCACTCTCTCTCTCAACACGTGACTCCAACGGCCCTGGAATGTCTAAATGTCAAGTCAGGAGGAATGACTGTAGGCTATAATTAAAGACGCTGCCCATTCTTTAATCAATAAACGCATTGATACATTATCTCCAAAAACCAACCAAAAACACCAATGGCAAACAAGAATGTGCACAGTACCCAACTATGTAAAGCAACAATCATACTGTAGGCCTATACCTGGCTGGACTCCATTGTTTGAAAGTATTCCCAATAAATAGCCTATCAATTGAACTGATGTTGGCTTCCACAAATTGTAGGCCTAGCCAAAAAATCTGGACACCTTTTGTAACGAACTCTGGGGTCATTGACAAGGCCACACTCGCGTTCCCCTAATGGATTAACAGAAAGTGACAACGCTACAGTGTTAATGCAGAGGAGCAGGTTCTTACCTGTGATGCCAAGACATGTTGCTGCAGATGGAAAGGCAGTCCCGGGGCTCCCGTCAGGCTTTGCGAGGGTGACGCCATGCTGGCCGTGTCCATGGTACTCACCCCTCCGGAGGATACAGCCGCGAGCAGGGGCCCCATGCCCGCGGCGGCCATGTTCGAGAACGCGCCTCCCATATTAAACTGGCTGGGATGCAGCAGGAACGGGTGCGCGCCCCCGAGGTGATTAAAGAACTGCTGTCCTGCCAGACCCGGTGGAAATCCAAAGTTGTGCAAGTGGCTCTGGCTTAAGTGTGCGCTGCTGTCTGTCTGTACAGTCAAAGGTAGGTAGTTGTCTTTGCCGAGAGACCTGCCGCACTCGTCCGCTTTGCCGTGGTCTCGGCTGGGGCTTTTCAGGTCTTCTCCCGAGCGAGTGGTGCTGGAGATCACGGTGATGGGACTCTGCCTCGAGTCAGCCTGACTTTTCTCAGTCCTTGTGAGGCTTTCCCGCGAACGGCACGAGGAATCGGTATCCATGAAGTGAGCTTTAGAAGGGCTGGCCTCATGGTCCTTTGCATCCTCGGTGGTGGTGGAGATTTTGCTGGAGTCTGGCCCTTCTTTCATATGCTCGTCTTTGCTCTCGTCGTCACTGTCCTCGTCGCTGTCACAATAATCTTTGGAGAAAAAAATACAAATAAAAATGTTAGAAATGAAATCAAAGGAATGTGTTGCAAGACATTTAGTGTTTCCTAAAATTATTCATGTTCGGTGGCCAGTGCTGGAAATAGGCATACAGCAACAGTTTATGAATAATTATTCGAAAACCAATGTATTATTATGACTTCGCAACCTCCAGGCAATAACTAAGGTTCTTAAAACGAGAGAACATCAAACAGTGACTAAATAGTTTTGAAATAAACATTGGATAAGTTTGAAATAATATTCCTAGTTGCACAATCTGTTGCGCCTGATATAATTATTAATTCAGTAGGCTATGCTATATGTCTTATGGCATGACCTATTTTAAGTCATGTTCATCATAATTATTTGCACTTGGCATGTGAAGTGAGTGAAATACTTTTTTTCATTTAGGAAAGGGGGTGTTTCATTTCCTTCGTGGCTCTTGAGGGAAACATTGAGCCGATTTGTACGTTATTTTCGGCGGATGGCCTTATTCGCAAACAGACGTTTAACGCGCCAGGGAGGGGCTCTTCTTTAAAAGTCACTTGTCAGGTGGAAATGCAATGTGTGTAGCCTATACCTTTGAGATTCGGTGGGCCCACGGTGGAGACGGCGGGAGAGGAGGCCTGGCGAAAGCACTTGAAGGGAGCCTGCTCGCCTGAAGAGTCGTCTGACGCCCCATTCTCCTTCTTCTGTTGCTCCTCGTAGGAGCGCATAGACTGCAGTGCCAGTTGCTTCCTATACAGAAAACCTAACACTTAGCAAACAAGCTGGCATTTTATGAAGAATATTGACACTAACAGCTGCTGCTATTTTGGAATGCATCCTTGGAATGAAACAATGTATTTAAATGTTAGGGTTGTAGATTGTCCATTTTATTTATTTATTTATTTACAATTTTTTTGATTTTACCACAACGTATGTGGTTGCATTTGGCTCTTTTCTCCATTTAGGAATACTAAACGAGCCCTGCACATTTCTCAGACAAATGAAGACAACTTTTTAAGTGGCGTATTAAACCACGTGACGAACATGTTGTGACATACCTTTTTTCTCGCCTCCCATTGCCAGTGTCACGAAAACCTTTAGCAAAAGGATTGTGGTCGATTTTCAGCTGTGTTATCTGAAACACAAATACGTAGGGACGTATAAATAAATCAAGTAGAAATAGCCTCTTTTTATTTCAACAGAGAAAATGAACAGGCCACAATGTGTTCTGTGAGTTTTGACTCAGTTTAAAAAAATGAAGATTTCCTAAACTCCTAAACTCTGAATTCTTGAAAAATGCTAGAGCCCTTCAAGCAGGAGTGAGAACTGATAAACTGAAGTATGAAATAGCCTAGTATAATTTTCGATACCTGTTCTGTCCCATATACGCCCCCTCTCTCTCTGTCACACACACACACGCGCGCGCACGCGCACGCACACAGCCCTTCGATTTCACTGCCCACCCCCAACTTGACCCAAACTCATGAGACGAAATTATAGAGCTCAATGCAACAAACTTTCCTTCCGTAAAGTTCCCTTCACTCAATGCGCATTTACCAACTGCGCATCCCGTGTCCATTCAGGACACAGCCACCTCAACAAACACTCCATGTCAGCAAAGTTTTACCAAGCCAATTCTGTATCAGTAGCAGGCTTATCATTTACCAAGTCTGTTTTCTGAAAACACGTTAGTCCTGGCTCAGCACAATTTATTTAGAACAAATTGTTGCTTTCTCACTGTTTTTGTCCTCAATTCACATTCACATTCACAATAGGCCTACCCACAGAAACTACTGTGTCCAAACGTTGTGTGTAAATGTCCAATACGGGTCCATAATTAAATGTAATTGCGATAACCTGTAGGACATGCATTCCGAAGATGTCTGCCAACACTGTGAGTCCATATATGAGAGCCGTGGGTTGCTCACACAACGGGGCGGCCCGCGCGGCCTCTTGCTTAAACACTACCAAATGCAACAAGCTACTCCAAGAAAGAAAATATAGGCCTAGTGGTTCTGTGTGCGGGCCTCAAGACTTAATTCGACACATGAATGCATTTTCCTCGCAGGATTACAGAGGCATTTTTACAAACAACGAGCAAATCCCTCTCCTGCTGACTCTATGCAGAAGGAGGGCACCGCCATTTCCAAATTCAACGAAAGAAAAACAAACGCCTAAAACCCAAACCCACCTTGTCATTTTGGTAAGCAGTAACTGCTATGAACTCAGTTTCGGGGAAAACATAGGTCCTGAACGTGCTGTAGGGGAGTTTCAGTATGTCGTTTGCTCTGACGATGTGAAACCTCGGT
Source organism: Engraulis encrasicolus (assembly GCF_034702125.1). Classification (NCBI taxonomy): domain Eukaryota; kingdom Metazoa; phylum Chordata; class Actinopteri; order Clupeiformes; family Engraulidae; genus Engraulis; species Engraulis encrasicolus. The sequence goes on along the minus strand of NC_085867.1, from coordinate 21,262,356 downwards.
TGATACTTATGCATGGAGTTCAGAATCGTCTGCGACAGGAAACAAGGCTGGGTTTTAAAGATAGAAGCACACACTTTCACTTTACACACACACCACAGGTAACACAATGGCAAGTCACTCTTATAGCACATGCTTGCAGACACATTTCAGAGCAAAACACCGAGGTGCTGTTTTCATTTACAGATGCACTTTGCCATCCAGTTTATTGTCTTTCAAAATGTCAACATGCTTATTCAAATTTTTATTTTTTATTTTTTATTTTGTGCAGGCCATGTCTTACATGCCTGTTAAAAATTAGGATGCGGTGCACTCAGGACTCTAAGGTTGACAAAGATCCACTCATTTCGGTCATGCACAAGCCTAATATGCTAGCATGGTGCAAAGTATTATAATAATAATGATAATACATAATAGTAATGATAATAATAATAATAATAACAATAATAATAATAGCAAACTAAATGCAAGCATGTGCGAAATTTTGAAATAAACAAACATGTCACTTACAAAGCCATGCTTGTCGGAAATGTTGTTTGTCAGCTTCAGCTTGTGAAAATTGACGACTTTGGACATCCACTGTTCACCAGTGGCGGGGCTGTCCGGGTGAATGTACATCCTCTTTGGCATCTCGGGGTCAGCCTTCCCCGCCACCATCCAGCGCGAGTTATGGAACTTATACCGGCAGTCGTCAGCCGCCACAATGTCCATTAGCAAAATGTACTTGGCTTTCTTGTCTAAACCAGTGCACCTCACTTTGAACGGAGGAAACATCCGCCTGCAGAAGGGACAAAATGGGACCAGTTTTTAGCCATCAAACCCGTGTCAACCCATAGCCTCCCCACATAGTTTTCGCGTACACAGAAATGTGTCCAAAATGCGCAATAACGCGTCTATTCTAGGTGCTGCAGGGCTGTGTTTCGGATGCAGTCGAGACGCCAAGTCTACCATTACACATACCATTACAGGCCTTTAAGCTGCATATTACTCCCTAGCTGCCCCACAGTAAGTCCGAGATGTAATGCTACCAAAGCCACGAATTTTAGATTAAGGGCACCGGGATTTTTTAATGTATAACGACGCCATGGAGACGCCAAAGACGGCATAGAGACATGAGAACTTTGTTCAGTATTTCAGTGCTCCATTTTAAATTAAATATGCACAGTGTTTTGTAGGCCTAGTGTAATGTAACAAAGGCTAATCATAATGCCCTACAATTATTCATAACATTGGCGAATAAACTAACTTAAAAACGGACTGTATGCAAGAGCGATTTGTATAACAATGGATTCTGTTTATTAAGAATTGTCCACACAAGACTGCATATTTGGTTGAAGACTTCATAAAACTGTCGTGCATATCTCCACACACCGCACTAAAAATAAGCCATTATAGATAAAGCATCCCGCACAGTCTACTGTCTCCGGGTGTCTACTTTTGTAATAACTGTAGCAAAACAATTATGATATGCTGACTGTGAGTCAGCGGGCGTGCATTTCCAGGACCCAATCAATAAATCGATACATTCAGAAGTGCTCTTTTCAGGTTGGCAATGTCAACAATAAATTCACCAATATTTTGTACTTTAATTTTAAATCGTGCTAACTGGACTTGTCTGTGGAATCGCACAGGAACTTTTTTCTGTATTTACCTTCCTGACTTGGTGATCACCATTTCAGTGCCTCTCTTGTGGAAAGTCCCCCAGAGTTCCTTCGCTTCCAAGTGAACTTTGGGATCGTCCTCCACGTCTTCCTCGGGCTCCAGGGTTTTGAGAGGCCGCAGATGAGCCGCCTGGTGCCCTAGAGAGGAGAAGTGCAGGCCAGTTTCAGCGGCCCCCATCAGCTGGTCCATGATCGGCTTCCCCAGGGCGCCCGGAAGAGACAGCGAGCCGTTGGGAGGTAGAGCCAGGGCCGGGAAAAAGGGAGGCTGGTGACCCAACATTGCACTCATGGCAAATTCCGGACCCCGGTGAGGTAAAAACGGATGGTATGCCATACTTGCTCCTTGTACAACTGGATCTCTCATCAGGAGGCTCATTCAAGTCCAGACCCCAGATGTGTGATATTGGAGATTAAAGCGATTATTTCGAATAGTTGTCAGCGAATAGGCACGGCCGTTCAAAAAGTCTCTCCGTCAAATCCAAAGTGATTTCCCCGGCTCAAATAGGAATCCAGTGATTTAGACTTTTTATTACAGAACTGAATCCCACTAAATTGTCATCGCTTGAGAATAAAAATGATCCATTAATCTTCGACGTGTTTGTCTACGAAGGTTGACACGCACCGATGTGTTGTTCTTCAGTAAACTGTCTCGTGGACAATTTTCAAATTCAATCGAGAGTTGAGTCACTCTGTTGCAGTTTTCTCCAGTTGCCGTTGTTTACAATTTCGACATTCCTTTTAAAATGTATTCGCTCGCACTGGCTTCAGTCCGCCTGCAGACGCGATGTGTTGAAATATTTCGATGGTGCCGAGTAATTCCCCTGTCTTTACTTGTTCAAGGCATACACTCTCACACGCACACACACATTTTCTTCCTCTGCCTTTCACGCACACACACATTTCAGTGAAGAAGTATACGGAGAAAGGAGCTCGTTGACGGCGGAGAGGTGGTGAGGTTCCAGCACCAAGCTATTCCTAGTGCTTCTGTAACCCATAGGCTTCAAACTGTGGATGTGTTGCATGTTACGAGAAGCCGGGCTCTGTTGATTGGCTCTTTGACGCTTTCGGACCAATTGTGTGGCTTCGTAGGCGTGGTTTTAACAGGTCGGGTGGAGGGGACAGACTTCAGACTTATAAAAAGGTGTTTGGAAAGTCTAATGCTGCCGCGAAACAGCAGTGCCTCAGTCAATGTTGTGTGAATATGTCAACATCATTAGGAAGAGGGAGATCGGTCGGTCTGTGGGACCCAGCGAAGGAAAAATGAGCCAGCCTCGCTCGCACTGTCCGTAAGAAATTATTGCCTCGTCCGCAAAGCGTCATGACTGGCCTCACAGTTTTGGGAATGTGTGTTGTGTTTGATTGCCAAGCGCTAAGGAATCACAAACACTATAAAATATGTACATTTAACGCTAGATTGCCCGACCCCTTTCCAACACCAGATAGCGCCTTATGTTACGATACGGTCCCTTACAGTTGCTTGCATCGGGAGGAGCGTCTTTGTTGTTGTTAAATGTGTCTGTTTGTAGGTTCAGTTCGCTATATCACAGCAAATTATTTATCTCATTCCTGCAAATCTAGCCTATTTGGATTCATGGTGTAAACATGACAGCGGTGGACACATTGACTATGCAAACACACGAGCCCATTATTTTTCTATGGCATACGCTGTTCTGTCAGCTTGACAGGCAGGTTTGGGTATTGCAATGCAGCGTTTTATTGATGCAGAAATCTGTTGTACCTCGGATTAGGCCTATTGTCTTATCGGAGGCTTGATAAGGAATGATTTCGATTGCTCAATGAATTTTTTATCTGATAAACGCACGTCGCCTTTCTCACACCAATAATCCTAAACACACACACACACACACACACACACACACACACACACACACACACACACACACACACACACACACACACACACACACACACACACACACACACACCGCGCGCGCGCAAAGAGAGCGAGAGCGCACACGACATAAGCCATAACAAAAATAGAAAAGGGAAACTCGCACTGTACATCTGCATAATTACAACGCCAATAACGTTGCCTTCCATTCAATAGGCAACTAAGGGGAATAGTACCACACAACATCTTCGTTTAGTCACTTCATGCAATGGGCAGAAAAGCAATGACAGGCGCACAATGCCTATGCGCGCAAGGCTGGAAATATGGGAATCGCAGGTCAGCGACAGTTCTGCTGTTTAATGACTGCCAAAGTCTCAAATTTGCACTGCAGCCAACCAAACAAGGCGGGCTTCATTTGCAGGTAAACAACAGAGATACGCGTTGCACCGTCTGAGTGTACACTGCGAGCGGATCCTGGCGCCACTTGCACTCTGTGCAATCACAAGACGCCAGTAATTGTGTCCAGAATGCGCGACACCTATGTGAAAAACACCATTCACAAAATCTACTTAATTCCACAAAAATGTGGCTTTCTGGTGCCTACTTTCTCATATCCATCTTGTAGCTGACCAAAAACGGGGACACTCGAGTGCGCGTCACATGTCTATTTTTTTGTGTTTATGGGAGCTGCAAATGCTGCTACCGTTTAGGCCTATCTCAATATTTGGAGATGAGACCGTGACAAATTCAGTGTTTCTGCAGGCCAGAAGTCTGAGAGCTCACTGTGGAACCTCCTCAGAGTATTGTCACAGCGGACCACATTTACACTCTCTGCATTTTGCAATGACACCAAAATTCGAACCACATGGGTTCAGCAGTCGTTTCAGTACCCAGACGAGTAGCATAACAAATGGAGTCGTGTTTCCAAAAACAGGGCTTTGCGTGAGATACCAGGAATCTTGATGAAGGCTTTTGTGCAAGTGGCGGAAAGAACCCATCTACACCTTGACTCTCTTTAGAAAATGAATACATCACAGCGTGTCTGCTTTTTTTGCAGATAATTAGTAAAAGTTGAAGTACATTTATGGTGTAAATGCAACTTGATATGATATACAGCTGTTACACCGGTTATAAGGTAGATAGCCTGTGTTGTAGCTGAAAAAAATAAAGAAAATCTGCCACAAAGTTGATCCACCACCAGAACAGAATCAGCTGATCTACAACCATAACCAACCACAGACCATTTACTCAGTGAAGTTACTGCGCTAAGGAATTACATGGTTTGTGTTTTTTACTTCTGCTGTTATTTTTGACATATCGGTGCTTTTGTGCTTGTGTATAGTTATTTTAATCTTGTTGGTTTTAGTGCTTGATCACACCTGTAGAAATATACTTCCTGAAATTTGTATTTAAATGGGCCTGCTATAGGGATGTGCTACCAAATATTGTTTGTCTGTGGATATGGCATCAAAACTATACCATGTGATTTGCTGGAGTGCTGTTTCTATTCAATATATCTCACTGTGCGGTTTCCCTGAACCATAGTCTGCTGTGTGTGTGTGTGTGTGTGTGTGTGTGTGTGTGTGTGTGTGTGTGTGTGTGTGTGTGTGTGTGTGTGTGTGTGTGTGTGTGTGTGTGTGTGTGTGTGCGTGCAAGGGAGAGAGAGAGGGTGAGTAGGGGCCACAACTGTGCTGGTTTACACTTGTATTTTTTTTCTTCTTTTTTAAAGAGAAAAGAAAGACTTGTCCCTGCACATTTCCGTATCTAGAGAGAGAGACAGAGAGAGAGAGAGAGAAAGAAAAGTGACAACCTACAGGAATCAGAGATGTTACGGCAGCCCGGGACACTCTCATTCTGTCTGACTAGGCTTCACTAGGGAAACAACCCTCTCTTCCTCTCTCTCTCTCTCTCTCTCTCTCTCTTTCTCTCTCTTTGTCCCGCTGTCTTTCAACCCCTTTTTCCTCTATAGCTCATTCTCCCCGTCCCTCACTCTCTGTCTTGTCTCCATCACAGAGTGGAGCGGCGTGGTCAATACTCTATATAAACTTTTACAGGGTTAGGGTTCTCAGGGCCCAGGCCGAGGCCTCGTAAAGACTCACGGGCCCCCAGCACAGCAGCTACAGCTACAGCTGATTGATGAGAAACTTTGTCACCACGTTTATATGCGGGCCGCTCGGGAAGATCAGATTGGAGGGGGCCACTCTGGGGGAGGGCCGAGGACGAGGAAGTTGTTTGTGGTGACGAGGGGTGTGTGAGGTGTCCTACCAGAGGTACTCGGTCGGGGCGCGTATAGGGGACACATGAGTGGCGTGGAGGTGGCACAGAGCTGGCTCGGGGTACACAGCACACATGGAGTCTACATCAGATGCCGGTTTATTTGGTTGAAAAAATAGGATGGGTGTTTGTCACTGAGCAGAAAGGCCCAAACTGGACAGGAAGACGTGCAGAGCATAGTAGAATAAAATATTAAAATAGAATACAATACAATACAATACAATACAATACAATACAATACAATACAATAACAATACAATAACAATACAATAGAATGCCTTTATAATATCTATTCACCTGTACAATGGCAATCAAATGATTATCAATATCTGTCAAAACAGAGAGAGTTAGACAGGCAATGATGTTTCATGTAGGGCAATATAAATAGTTCTAGACGTTTATTCACAAGATGGAATGCAGACAGTATGCAGAGAAGGAAACCGCTTCAATTGGCACATGGGATGTGCGTGTGTCATCACCTGTGTTGCGTAATAGCGTTAACACATTCTCCTGATGTTGGGAACATTCTCTCTCTCTCTCTCGCTCTCTCTCTCTCTCTCTCTCTCGCTCGCTCGCTCTCTCTCTCTCTCTCTCTCTCTCTCGTATGTGTGTGTGTGTGTGTTGTATAAATGGAAATGGGTGCAGAGACGCACACAGCGTTCTGTGATGGATATGCGCCTATTTGAGATGGGCACTGGACAGGCGCTTGCTTATACCCGCCCGCCAAAGAACGATAGCCAATCAATAAGCCAGGAAGGGTCCAGGAGGCAGCACCCGAGTGAATTATGGGTATTTGGGAAAAGATAAAGGTATCTATGGAGGCGTGCACGCAGAGACACATGTAAGCACCCCAGCCCCCCCCCCCCCC
>NC_085867.1:21225704-21250704 GCF_034702125.1 Engraulis encrasicolus | reverse complement strand
TTCAGTCGGTTTTGAGTTGCGCGTGGAGATGCAAGGTCTGGTCGCGCGGAGCCTCTGATTAACGGGTCGGGAAACATAATCTGGACATGTGTCTCCCACGGAGCCCTCTCGCGCTCTCCTTTGAAATATTCATCTTCATCGTCGCCACGGCGCTCGGCGATACTGGGAGCGTAGCTCCTGCTCTTTCCATGGAAAAAAGTAGAAGTTAAATGGAAACTGTAAACAGATGTGATTCGTTTTCATAAGGGCATAACATGGAATAGCCTATATGTCTTAATTGCAGGGCAGTCTAGGCCAGTTAATAAACTAATCAGCGTTTGCTCACTTCCAGCAAAGTCAAAGAATATCTTCGTTCGCTGTATTGAACCTTTTAGGATTTTTTTTTTTCATTTTGACTCATCAAGCTCAAATTATTCCATAATTTTAATTTGAGGATGGCCAAAAACTCACTTATTTAGCGTTGCACCCCTTGGAAAAAAAAACATTTAAATAGAGTAATCATGCATTTTTTGCTCTGATGCGCAGAAGTCTGATCAATTAAATGAAAAACATTTTATGAAAAGGGGTCTCCTTTTCCGCAACCAGTCCAAACTGAACGGCCACAGGGAAAGACAAAGTTGCCTCAACAGGTCTAAATAGGCCTATTATTACTTACTCACAACAGCAAAACACGAATAACGCTCTTTACCTTTCCAAAGTTACTACGCAACAATTATTTGAATACGAAGCTCGAAGAAGATTGTGTCTTGAGGAGTCTACATTATACTGTGGAAAAAGTTGTCATGGGATGTAATGGTGTTGTATTTCTTCACATTGTATACCTTTGCCAGCTAGGGAAGTACGTTTAAGATTTCTCAAGGATAATAGATGGAGGTTTTTAATGATACCTGCGTAAAGTAAAATGCATGCATTTACTTCACTCTTGTAATTAAATTTGGCAAACACATAGTGAAGCCAAAGTGTTTTACTACTTAACCATTTCAACTAATGGAAGAGCGCAGGCTTAAGGTTTATGGAATGCTTTGCACTCCTCAACAGCATTGGGTCAGCCCATTAAAAACCAACCTCGAAAAACTTTTGACGCATAGGGCTATTTCAGACTAACACGTGGTTAAAATAGCACTCGTTATTAGGCCACGGCACATGCATGCAAGTACCTCCTAGCAAACACAAAAATGTAAGTAAATAAATAAATTAGACGTAAGTCGGATGCGGTTGAAAATGGTGCTTTCATTTATTGAGGTTCCCACAGCTGTTTTGCATGAGGATGTTTTGGACGTACCGGGGAGGAGGGAGGGAGGGGAGGGGGATGTCGGCTGAACCTCGGCTGCACTGGAGCCTCCAAATGATGGGAGGAGCGGACTCAGCTCCGTCTGAAAAGACAAGAAAATAAATACACATTTGGGTGTTAAAGTCTTGCGCACTGACACCCCAGTTTTGCATTTCTTTTTTCCTTTAATAAATCCCGTCTCTCTCTCTCTCTCTCTCTCTCTCTCTCTCTCTCTCTCTCTCTCTCTCTCTCTCACACACACACACACACACACACACACACACACACACACACACACACACACACTTTGGATGACCAAATGAATAGGCCTACAGTTTTTCGATTTTAATTTAAAATGTTGTGCCAAACTGAAAATGCCACAGCGCTTTGTATCTAAAATATACTATAATAATGTAGGTTAAAAGGCACGTAGTTTTTATCACAGAGTGTCCAATTTAAACGCTTGGACTTGGACTGGACAAAAAAACTGTCGTGTTCAAAATTTGGGACAATTCATCGCACATAAGCGCGCTCGCGCGTCAAGACACACGCACACAAACCATTCAACCAACCAATTAAAATCCGATTAGGAAACATCTTGGTTTTCAGACCGAGGCAGTGAAAAGCCCATAACCTGTCAGCGGCGGGGTCAGCCTCTAATAAGATCCATAGCCCCATAGCGAAGCCCCAGACCTGCACAAATGTCCTTGGCGACCGACTCCGGCCCAGAAGACCTTTGACACGCCTCGCAAATTAATTGGGCACTGTATTAAGGGTAGTGAGGTGGGGGAGTCTAGTTAATTAGTGTGGAAATGAATAAGATTCAACATTATATGATTTTGTCGCCAGTGCCTGGATTGTTTGCAGGGATTTGGTCTACATCAGGTTTTGTGTGCGCTAAATGAGAAGTGAGTACCGCGGTGCCTGTGTACAGTGTCGCTCTGTGGCGCTGGCGACAGCTCCGCTCCATGGGAAAAACTCAAAGGAGCCCCGCGCGCCATCACGGAACCTCATTATCTCATGTCGACCGCCATCTATGGGGACAACACTAATCAACACTGACATGGACCTACATAGTTCTCTATCTCAGCTATGCGCCTGCTTGCTTGCTCTCTCTCTCTCTCTCTCTCTCTCTCTCTCTCTCTCTCTCTCTCTCTCTCTCTCTCTCTCTCTCTCTCTCTCTCTCTCTCACACACACACACACACACACACACACACACACACACACACACACACACACACACACACACACACACACACACACACACACAGGACAAGCTTTATAACAAAAAAAGAGACGAGGGGCGGTGTCCAAGCATTACCACCTTAAGTGTTCAATTAATTGAACGTCCCTGCAGAAGGGGGAGTGGTGTGTATGTGCGTGTATGAGGTGGAGCGATGTCATAACACTGGATGGAAGCTAATTGATGATAACGCTGCTTCATTGGCTCCTTTCAGGCAAAGACAAACGAGAGACAAACTTCATACAGTTTAATAATGATACAAGAGAATTATCCTGACCACACGAACTCTTAAAAAACACGCCAGCACTTTCCAAGCCTGATGTCAGCCAACAGGCGCTCTAATTAGATTGCAAAATTAAACGACTTAATTAAATAGTGGAATTACATGTATACACAAAGGGTGGCGGGGTGTCGCACACAGTTTATGCATTTTAGAATTCCACTTCTTTACAGAAGTTAGTTACCTTCTATCAGACAGCTCAAAATACATAGGCCTACATGTTTTATTATTATTAGCTTACAACGATTAAGTAATTTGACAAAGATGTTGGACATAAATTCCCCTACACTTGGCACTACTGAAACAGTAGCATGCATAGGCTAACAATGTGCCAATGACAAAACGATGTTTTATCTAGTCATAGTCATACCACACCCATCCAGTATTTAAATTCACACTGCGCAAAGATACCAAACGTCCGAATATATATCACGGGATTATAAAAACATGATTTTCTACTGATTGTGACAAATCACTGCCTGTGAAAAATCCCTGTACATATTTTCCCTTCATGTGACGTGTTAGAACTGATTGAAAGCTTTCACCCGCAGGTGCATTTCGCCTGTTGGAAGGACAGAAGATTAAGAATATCTACACCTGCCTCCTTCTTCAAACAGACAGCTCCACAGCCCCCAGAAAGGAGCAGTGGAGCCGGCGAGTCTGGGGCTGTGCACGCCACTTCTCGCTAAATCCGGATTACACATGATAAAATGACCAGAAAAACGCGCCAATGCTACTTTCGGTCACTCGGCAAAGAAAAGCCTGGGCGAAAGCTAAGTGTTTAAGAAAAGCCAAATAGCCGAAGTAGCGCGAAATTATCAAGCGACAACATTGTTCTCCATACTTGCCGCTCCAGTGCTCTGCTCTCATGCGTGCATGAAGCGCACTTCGCCGGGCTGAGCAGCGTCTCCTCCCCGCCGTGTAAACAGGAAAGTGTTTTATGTCATGGCCACGAGATTAGGAGACTCTTGCCTGTTGCGGGTCACTGGTCCCAAGACAACTCCGGGCCAGACAGCATCATTTCTCGACAAGCCTTTTAAGTTGGAGTGGAAAGTTATATTGTGACAGACTGGAAAATAGCTCTAGCCTACCTGCAGCTCTCTCCCGTCAGTCATTAGGCGAGGTAGGCTAACACCAACAGCCAAGTCCAATACCAACACACGGCGGCCCCTATTGCTTGTTTGTTAATAATAAGACGATAAAGGTTATCTGCTGCTCATTCAAACAGAAATGTCAACACCGATATTGGCCGGCGTGTTTGCAGAATTATCTCTATGCTATTTATTTTCTTGCCATGCACTAGACTGGAAGATCAGCTCTTTCCTTGTGGCGATAAGGCCAGGCGCACTGTACGAATTGACATTGAAATGATAGGGCCATGCACTTTAGTTTGTATTTAGACTCAATGTTAGAAATAATCCCTAGATGAAGATTGGATAAGAACTTTTATGGGATTTAATGGTGCTTATCATTTAGGTTGAAAGGAAAGCTAATTTAATAGGCTATTTCTTGTGATTGGATAGGCCTATTTTATGTAGACTGAATTCCATACTATGTCAAAAGATTTATTTTTAATAATAGACTAAGAATGAATACATTACATTGTAAGAAAATAAAACATTACTGATAAAAATCAAACAGGCCTAATAAAATGGAACTGACGAATGTTGATAATAATAATGCGGATTAAGCCATATGCGCAATGATTTGCGCACACAATATAAATACTAAAATTATTTACAATTATTTTGAAAATAATGTTAAAACGAGACTGAATTCATTCATCACTTACTATGATCACAGACTGCATGTTTTAATCAACACAAACGCCAAGTAAGGCGTAGATCCCGTGATGGAGCGCGCTCCTAAGCCAGACTGACACCGAGAGGGAGACTGGAAACCATAGCCAGTAGGCCATTCATGCAGGAGCGGCGGTGACATAAACCAACAGTGATATATGACGTCTTCTCTTTGATCTCCCCAGAGCCCCCTTGCAATATTACTAAGACGCCCCCCAACCGACATCTAATATCCCAGTATACCACCGTCCTGGCCAGAACATGAGGAGTGTGTACAATGTAAATACGTAAAATACTCACGTTAGAGTATTCATTATAAGCATGATGCACGTTTGGGCCTTTTTATGACACCCTGCAGTTAATAGATTAAAAAACAAAAACTACAACTAATACATTTTTTTTCAGTGTAGGCCTGCAAGAGAATCTCACTGACAGATTGGGAGAGAAACACAAACACAAAAGAGTTCATCAATGATGTTCTACTGTACCTTGAGACCAAATTTCGTCTACCGACCTAAAAAAAGCAAATGCAGGGCAATATAGAGGTGGAAATTGTATTTCAACCAAAAAGCTTTTCCTCATTTTGCTCCGAATGTGTTGTTTCAACTTTAAAAAAAACAACTTTCAATTATTTTCATCTTTCTCTAAAAGTGATTTCAATTAAACTTTTTTGGGACTTGACTCTGGAAATGAATGTCTTGTTCCAAAAGGAGAGGATGTAACCAGCTTCTTAAAATTGGCATTTTGTTTTGACACTGGCAGTGCAGCTCGGACATCTATAAATGGCTCCAAACATCCACTGATGAGGCAGAGGCCGGGGCAGAACAGATGATGCAATGGGAGATAGGCATAGGTGCAGGAAAGGGGTAGGCAGTGGTGCATTTGCATCCCCACTTTTGAACTCCCTAAATGAGGCTTTCTCAACTTTTACTGCAAACAAATAAGTGGAGGCCGGAGCAGTAACATTATTACGTAAGAAATAAAGAATGAGGAAAAAAATGCACCACCACTTTAAAACTCATTCCGGCGCCCTTGGATATAGGTCTTTGTAGTTATCCACTCTGTCTGCCATTCTTGCTCAGACTTTACGTTTTAAGGTTCTCAGTGTTTGTCACAGGTGATGCACACATTTTGTGATGGCTTGAATTTGGCTCTCCATGTGCTCACACTAACCACAGATTTTACCTTTTACATTCTCTGCCGTAAACCTGCTCCACAATGCCTGTATGTATCCAATCTCAGCGCTACACACTACAGCGCCAGAGCACACTGTAGTCCAGATTCAGGCCTTGCACATGTGCGTGCCTGCACAGTTCCCTGCCGCAATGCCAACGAACCGCAAGCTTTGTACCCTATGATCAGCTCCCTGCATGTGTCAATGCATTCACAGTGCCCTGGCACAACACGAGCAGAGTACACTGCAGTACAGCCCTGGCACATGTTACATGCATGCTATATAGCACTCTTGTCATGATGGTAGTGGAAGCAGTCATCCAGTGTGTGTCATGCAGTGCCCTGACAATGCAAGCTCAAGGCCCTTTATGCTTAAATGGATGTACCCAATAGAGCCCCATCACAATGTCCAGTGCCCAATGCAGTCAAAGCAGTCAAAGCAGTCTTCCACAATGGCCGCGTACAAGTGGCACGCTGTGGCCCAGGCACTGCATGTAGGCCTATGTGTGCATGTCCGACGCTCTGCCTCAATGCCACAACATTGCTGCCCAAATAACTCTGTGGCCCAGTCCCTACACGTAATGCATACGCACCAGTGTAATGCAAGTGTTGTGCTCTGCAGTCCAATCCCTGCATGTATACTATTCATACTGCTACAATGGTGACACGACTCCAATGCACACAGAATACTTTGTGCTATCTTTTCACATACAGTGTTGTTGTGTCTTATATCGCACATGCTGTGTACTTCAGGCACTATGTTTCGGTGCGTAGGGCGCTGAGGCTGAAAAATTCTGTAAATTCAGTGCACTGACAGTGCCCGGATGCTGCCCTAACAACGTTCAAAAACGCAGTGCTTGAACAATGGACACTGCATGCACACTAAACGGTCGTCATGTTGTTAACAAAACAGAAGAAACATGGCGTGCAGTTTAATATGCGAGATAGTTGCCATTTGGGGTGAAGGCAGTGTAAATACAAGCATGAGACACTGTGCAATGTAAACCATAGGCAACCGATATTTTGGCGAGCTAATGCTTTGCTCACCCCTCACTTCCAGTGAGGGCACAGTGCACAGTGCCCAAACATTTCCACGATACTATGCACTAAAGACCTCAGTGCACTGTGTGCACTATGCATTAACCTTCAGTACACCAACACAAGTGCACGATATGAGACACGGAATGTCTTCTATACGACACACAGTGCACTCTGATGTATCACCCCTCCACAATGCCGACCTTTATGAATGCTACTCAGTGCCCATTCCACAATATCAATACGATGTAAGCAGTGTACATGGCAATCTAGGCCCTGCATCCTGGTGCACGTGATAGTCTACTCTACTTCTGAACTCTACTACTATACATGCATGCTACATGCAGAAGCTCCTCCACCATGCCAATGATCTTTGGTCTACATGTACATGCATACTACACAGCACTGTGCTTGACCACTAATCCACAATTCATGAATGTACATACGCCATACAGTACTCGACTACAGCACTCCTTCTCAGTGCCCATATGGTGAAGGGTTACATGTACATAGAGCCCTGTACTTGTATCTAAGCTAATGTAGTTTTTGTTTGCATAGACTGCTCTGCTATGCTGTTTCTGTATTATGGGTCAATGATGTTTTTGGGTGGCTCAGACGTCAGGTGGCACAACCACAACTAATGCCCACAAAATAATTAGTAATTGGTAATGAATGTACTGCAATGCATATGCTTCTTCGATAATCCCCTAAAAACAAAAGCAAAAAGCCATACAACAGACTATCTATGACTTATGCTAGGCCCAGCCACTATGGACCTTACGCATCTAAGAATCATGGTCCTAACCTACGTTGACCTTATGACTCTACAATCTCTATCTATCTCTTCTTCCTCTGCCTTCCTGCTATTTCTGTCTCTCCTCTATACCTCTCCTTTAAAATCCATCTCTAACAATGATGTTTTTTCCCATTAGCACTTTGAGTTACATGCCTTGTATGATACAGTGCTATACAAATACAATCATTATTACTATACAAATACAATTATTATTATTAACAGTGGCATATTCTGTGGTTGCACCACCCCGGCGTGTGCTACTAGCGTCATAGACCTCCTGTATGCTCGGCTGTCTCTGTGCCAATGCCCTGCGTGTACTGTAGGCTACGCATGTACAGTATGTGACTATACGTTGGAGCGCTCCGCAACATCTCCCCTCCTCAATGCCTGGCACTCCACAGGCTCATTTCCCCTCAACAGGGCAGAGGCACTCTGAAGAAGCCATGCATTACATGCCTCACATGAACACAATCCAGCATGACGCATAATTGGCAATGCACAGTCCTTCCAATAGCTCCTAGCAATTACGCATTGCCAACAGGTCCCTCTGGTCTGGTGCAAGGAGACAGGAGCCTGAGCTATACGCCGTCTATGTGTGTGTGCGATTGCAATTTTGCAAGTTGTCATTATTACGATGGCGTGATTGCCGCACAAGCCGCGCTGTTTATTTAAGCTGCAAATTAGAGTTTGTGTTGATTGGTGTATCTTGACAGACGGGCTGCTGGGGCTTGTCTGCCGTTCTGGGAAGTGCCTAGGAACACAAAGCATTCACAGCTGAATTAAGGGCATCCTCCCGATGTCAATCTTACTGAGATGGCCTGCTTGGCCCGCGCCTATGATTGCTTTTCCATCTGACATTATTCATACGCGGTTGCAATGTAATGGGATACACAAAGTGTGTATATAAGTTGAAAGAATGTATATATTTTCGTAAAATGGTAAACCTTTCACCAGACGCATGTAATTTCGCTCCATTCATTCACTTATTGCTTCATGCACTCATTCATTCAAAGCTAGTCTGGCAGTCACACACTCAGTGAAAGCTTCCAAGTGGCCCAAAAGTACTGTAAGCAGCTATGATGAAACACCATGTTCACTGTTCAGTTTTTTCTCCTCAAATACTACGTTCTTTTAAGGTTATTGTCACTTTTTTTTATTAATGTCATACATTGTAACATACAGTAGTATGTCATAACATGTAACGTGCACTGCATCTTAACATTAGGTGTAGGTATACAGTGTAAGTACATAATATTACATGTTAATGAATGAAATGAGTTACACTAAAAAAAGACACTGTGAAATAAAGTGTTACCCCACAGAATACTGAGTAGAACACTAGGCAGGGTGATTGATGTAGGATGAAGTGACTTGTGTTGTCTCATATATGTAAAACTGTGCATGGTCTCTAGCCTACTAGGCTGCCTTAACCCACTTCCCACTTTGCCCAATTGTTTCAGAAATTGGATCTAAAATTTCCCCTCCATAGTGACAGGCCTTTGTTCCTGGTACTTACACGTATCTGTGCGTGCACACACACATGCACGTGCGTGCATACTAACATGCTCATTCGTTTACTCACTTCCTGCCTCACACATTCACTTGCTCATTCATTCATGTGGTCATTCATCCGTTTTTCCATTCATTTCTTTACAGTGCAATTATTCTACTGGCGGAGGTCCTCGCCATCAAAAAAAAATAAGCAGGCTTTGGGAGGTGCGGCCCATTGGGAGCACATTATGTTAAAGGTAGCGGTCTTAGGGACCCACATTATGCTAAGGTTAAGGTCCTGCATACACAACTTGGGAATTATAAAAGGAAGTATTCCATCTAACCCAGCCCTCCTAAGAATACAAGCAAGGGGGGAGCTGTTCTGTGTGGTGGGAAGAGCAGGGGCTGGGGGGGAAACACACAAAGAGTGCACTGATTTCCAAAAGGGGCCAGCCATTGACTGACAATGGCCAGACACAGGGGCCCAGATAAAAACATTAGGAAGAAAGGGGGGAAAAATCAGTAAATGAGATTTGTTGTCGAATCTGACGAGGCGCATCAATGCTAAATTAATTTCTGCTTGTCGGCTTTGGGCGCCATTGTGTAGGCCAGCTAATCTGGAGGGGAAGGGGGCATCTTATTGGGAAAGTGCCTGAGAACCAACCAAGGACCCTGCTGCTGCTGTGGCGGATGCTGTTGAATGTTAAACTTGAACTATTGCTGGACTCCCTGGGTCCACTGATAATGCCTCTACCACGTCCATTGCAGCTGACAGGAGGCCAACACAGCCCTAGGAGTGGCTGTGCAGATGCAGTATACGTCCTTACGTTGTCTCTGTATAGCCTGCTCCAACCAAGCGGTCTACTGAGAATGCAGAACGCACAAAAAAAATCATACTATGGAAGCTATTTAATTTAGGAAGTACCTCCTGCCAAACGGGATGTTTAAACCACTAGGCCTGATGCCACGATTTTGATGTTCATCAAGGTCTAATTAACTTTTACAAGGATGAATATTTTCTTATGATCCCATGCAGTTAAATTTACTTGGTGTACTTAACATAATTATATCTGTTGCGTCGACTGTCCCACATAACAGGAGGCCATGTTTAAAATGGCAATGCAGCTTATATGCTCTACAAGTTAGCAACTGCAATATATCACTCATGGACATAAATAGAAAAATACAAGGTTGGAATACATTAACCATTTAAAAAAAAAAAATCACGATTTGTTTTAGAAGGGAAAAAACTTCAGTCATCCAGCATGTAAAAGTGATAAGTAATTAGCGCCGGCTATATGTTGTTTTCCCATAGCTGGACAACGTCAAGGAAATGAGTAAAACTGATGCTTGAATCGTGACACAGGCGCCGGTACGGCTGACTGTAGGCGGTGGTTAAAACAGAAGACTGTTACCGGGCAGTGTGGAGAGCTCTGCCTTGTTGCGCGCAGAAGCACGGTCCTCTTTACACTGGGAAATATTAGCTCAATATTTTCCGTGCCGTATTTGATCAGTAAAGATGGACGCACCGTTTTCCTCGGAATCAAAATGGGCAAACCTTATTTATCTTTTTTTTATTTTTAAGAAAACGCATACTTGGACCTAATGGTGCCTTCGCATTATTCATGCATCATTAGCTTGAAAACTCAACATATATCATTTTTTTAGAGACAGAGATTTGCAGATAAACTCAGCTAGGTTTTTTTTTGTATTTCTATGGCCAAACCAATACTCTGCCAGTTGGTTGGATCACTATTTGGTTACATAGAGAAGCGTTGTTAACATAAACCAACATTAACGGATTTGGAGGTTTCTGCGGAATAGCTATGGATTTACTACCTTCATATACAGGCTTGTCTGTGTGTTGGCGGGGTTACATGAAACACATGGTCGGTGTGAGTGGAAACCCGATCCAGACATGATTCCGCGGGGCTCGTCCCCCTGGGTGAGGCGGAGGGCAGCGAGTTATGGACATGTACGTTCGCCATTTGTGCAGCCCATCTGCATGTCCGCGGTTGGACACGAGACATGAAATATTCAGGCTCCGGTGGAAACTGATCTGATAATCTGGAGCGTTTTTTTCTCCTCTGCCCCCACCTCTCCCTCCGCCCTGCTCTGGTCATCTCTCTATGGATTTGTCTCAGCGCTGGCAGAAAAGGTGAAATATTGACTCTCTTTGGGTGATCAAGTGTGGAGTCATGCTCGCGGGCCAATCTGTCTAACTGCGCGCGGGGAAAGGCCAAATCCCGCCATCCCTCAACCTGCTCCACGCGCTTTCACTTCCAAATCAAATGAGAGTGCACATTGTTTAGAAACGACTCATGCTGCAACTAATGTAAACAGCTGTGTCACCAACAACAATAATACAAAAACAACAACAGCAGCAGCAGCAACAGCAAAACAATGATTACAAGACTCAACAACAGAAATGCTACTATTAGCGTAGGTCCACTACTGGCCTAAAGTTATTTCCCAAAAGTATTGTTCTGCTCTTGTTTTTAATTTGATGACAAATATTAGGCTGTAGCCTACAGGACAATTTGAATGCTGGGTGTGAAAAGAGAGAAATGCATGACATTGTTTTTTAAACTGAAAAAGGAACAGGCCAGGATTTCCAGCTGGAACCATATTCAAATGATGCCTGCAATATTCAATTAAATGTGTTTCATAACTGTTTGATTCCTCTCAATATTTTTGACACAATTTTAATGACTAGCCTACCTCGGGATGTAGCCTATGTAGCTAACATGGGTGTGTACACACACGCACGCACACACGCACGCACACAATTTCCATAAATCCTCTTGGGCACCAATAGCACAAGTCTTTCATCAAGAGAGATGGCTTATTTAACTGAACTTTCAAAAACGCTCAGGAAAATTGCAGCACTCACTCCCTCCAGACACACACACACACACACACACACACACACACACACACACACACACACACACACACACACACACACACACACACACACACACACACACACACACACACACAAAGATACACACGTGCATAAGTAAGTACACATCAACACAAACTTCTAATGACTCATAAAGACACACATACATATGTGCGCGGACACACACACACACACACACACACACACACACACACACACACACACACACACACACACACACACACACACACACACACACACACATTAGTACACATTCACATAGACACAATTCTACTCCCAATTCTACGCCCATTTTCCCTTACACATACATATACCTTACACACACACACACACACACACACACACACACACACACACACACGTCCGTACAGCACAAATCATCCATACGCCATTGTCCACCTACCCAGGGTGCAGTGGTACTGTAATTACGCCCGGTCCCAAATGGTGTACGCCGCGTTGCACACACACACACGCTTGCTTCGCTGGCCGGGCTGACTGGGCCAACTCACCCCTCTGTGCCGGGCTGGGCTGCCCTACTGTACACACACACACACACACACACACACACACACACACACACACACACACACACACACACACACACACACACACACACACACACGCGCACTAACATAGAAACAATCTGAGGAAACTGGGAACAATCATAGGCAGGCTCCAGTGAGCAGCCGTGAAGGAGGGGAGGGAAAAAAATGAAAGAGA
Organism: Engraulis encrasicolus; assembly: GCF_034702125.1. Classification (NCBI taxonomy): domain Eukaryota; kingdom Metazoa; phylum Chordata; class Actinopteri; order Clupeiformes; family Engraulidae; genus Engraulis; species Engraulis encrasicolus. Next base: position 21,237,967 of record NC_085867.1, on the reverse strand, counting down.
GAGAGAGAGAGAGAAAGTAAGAGGGAGGGAAAGAAAGGGAGGGCGGAAGCGAGGGAAGAAGGGAGGGAGGGAGAGAGAGAGCTCGGCAGGGCTGTCTTGTGCTTTGCCGTGTCTGCGGTGAGCTGCTGAAAGATCAGTGGCGGCCCGACTGCCGACTGCCACCGCTCCCACACTCTGCTGCTCCCTGCCTGCCTGGGTGTGTGTGTGTGTGTGTGTGTGAGAGAGAGAGAGAGAGAGAGAGAGAGAGAGAGAGAGAGAGAGAGAGAGAGAGAGAGAGAGAGAAAGAAAGAAAGAGTGTGTGAGTGTGTGTGTTGATTCTCTGGCTGTGTCTTTTCTCCCTGCTGTTGTGTCTGTGTTTGTTTCCTCGCTCCCTGCCTGTATTACTCGATGGAGCCTGCAGTATGCCTGTCTGTCTGTCATGCCCGTGTCCATGTCTGCATCTGTACCTACGCTCCCCGCCATCGTCTATGTCTGTGCCTGGGGTCTGTACACCCATGTCTTTGCCCTCTGCCTGCTCTGCTGGTCTGTGTCTCTGCCAGGGATTCTGCTTGATGAAGAAAACCAATACAAATAGAGATGGGAAAAGCCTTGGTTCTGCTCTGGGACAAAGGGAGACTTTAACAGAGAGGCGGACATGTTTTTTTTTCAGTTTTCAAAGGAATGCAGCCTCTTTTTTTCATGCCCCCCCTTCTCTGTTGTATACCCCAGATCGACCCAGCCCACAGTCAGCACAAGAGTCTTGGCGTAGGGCTTTGAATAAGCACACATATGAAAAATTTCCTCGGAAAATGGTAGCTGTGTGTAATGGTAGCTGTGTGTGTGTGTGTGTGTGTGTGTGTGTGTGTGTGTGTGTGTGTGTGTGTGTGTGTGTGTGTGTGTGTGTGTGTGTGTGTGTGTGTATGTGTGTGCGTGTGTATGTGTGTTTGTGCATGCGTGCGTGCGTGCATGCATTCGTGCACAGAAATGCCGTGTGTGTCATTTCTGCTCATCTTTCGGTCGTCCCCTGGCCTCTCCTCTCCTATGGTTCTCCTCCTCTCTTCTCTTCTCCTCTCTCCTCTCTTCTCCTCCCCTCCCCTCCCATCCTGTGAGCGGCATGAGTAGAGTCTAATAGGCTGGGGCTCTATGTCGACACGAAACATGCAGCAGCAGACAAACAAATCAAGTTAATTTTCGGCTGCTGCCATCGCTGGCAGGGAAATAGGCATTCTGCAAAAAAAAAAGGGGAAGAACTGGAAAAGGAAAGAAGGGAAAAGCGATGACGCGACACTGTCTGTCGTAGGCCCAGGCCTTTTTAGGGGAGAGAAAGGGAGGGGGGAAGGAGACGAGAGGTTGCGATAGAAGAGAAGAAAGGATGAGAGAAGAGGTAGAGGAGAGGATAGAAGGAGAAAAGATGAGGCAATAGAAGAGAGGAAAAGAGGAGGGGAGGAGAGAAGAGGGAGAGAGGGAGAGGGAGAGAGGGAGAGGGAGAGAGGGAGAGAGAGAGAGACTAGAGGAAGAGTGCAGAAAATAGAGGAGAGCAACAGCAGGCAGGCAGTTTGTTTCGGGTGCCAGTGAGCTAGTCCCCCACTGCTCCCCTACAACCACAGACAGGGCTGCCCCTCCTGGATGGAATGTGCATGGAGAGAATGAGGAAGAGAGGAAACAGAAAATAGAAGAGGCAGAGAGAGAGAGAGAGAGACAGAGAGAGAGAGAGAGAAGGGGTAGGAGGAGTGGAGAAATAGTATTTCTGGTGGAGAGTGAGGGAAGGGGGAGATGGCGAGGAAGAGGGAGAGAGTAGTGAAGAACGAAAGAGAGTTTGGTAGCAGTGGAGAGGTAGACAGGGGAGAGAGAGAAGGAGCAGCGGGGAGAGAGAGAGAGAGAGAGAGAGAGAGAGAGAGAGAGAGAGAGAGAGAGAGAGGCCTCTAAAACAAACCTCAGAAACCTTCACATGCCAATCATCTCTCAGTGGCCCGCGTTGAGATTTACGGCAGCAGGGGGGTGTTCCACGTGAAAACAAACACGCCATTATGCATGTAAAACACCCCCGCGTGTCCATTCCAATTTTAACCCCACGGCTGCCTCCGCCCGCAGGGAGCCCATTACACACACCGCACACTCTACTACACAACAGCACACACCCCTGTCCCCGTCCCCGCACACTAACAGACACACACACACACACACACACCTCACACACATTACAACCCGCATTACGCATGGCACATGGTACACAACATGATATTACCACACACCGTATATCACACATCATCCGACGCACATTTTACATCACACACAGTATGCAGCTGTATTACTGCTGTACACTAGCCTTGACGAGCCACACTTTAACATAAAAAAGTCAGGCATTACAACATGGCGAAGGGGTTGATGGTAAATGGTGATGGAGTGACAAATACAGTGATTTAAGGACAGATTTTGTGTCCTTTTGGAATTATCTCACATGATGCAGTGCTAGCCCAACTCTTCAGGCAAAAATATATATTCCTGCTGTTAGACGGGTTCGCTTAGTGTACTAGGCACACCACGTTCTAATCCTCCCCCCTTCACAATACACTGCAATTACCACACACACACACACACACACACACACACACACACACACACACACACACACACACACACACACACACACACACACACACACACACACACACACACACACACCGCACAAACAAGTTCCTGATCAGAGGACAAATAAGGCACGCTGTGTCACTATTCAAAGTCGACCCACCCCAATGCCTGTGTGTGTGTGTGTGTGTGTGTGTGTGTGTGTGTGTGTGTGTGTGTGTGTGTGTGTGTGTGTGTGTGTGTGTGTGTGTGTGCGCGCGCCCGTGTGCGTGCGTGTGTTTGCATGCGTGTGTGTGGATGTGCATATGCATGTGCAATGGATATGTGTGCGTGCCAAAATACTGTGGAAATGATTGAAGCAACGAAGGCTTCCGCTGTGAGACACAGCAGGGTCCTGCCTCTGTTGAACCAACACAGACAGCAGGGGCTGAAAATGGGGGGTGGGTGGAGGCGGTGCGGTGCGGAGCCGCCATGTCGACAGGAATTTCGACAGAAAACGATCTGCAGTATTTCTGCTCCTCAGCCAGGCATATTTATATGTGCACGGCGTGGAGAAGCGACTGTAATCTTTAGATTGCATTCCTGGGTGCACGCAACAAGTTCTTTACGGCAGTATGTCAGATAGAAAGAACAGATTTTGTCAGGTGGAAACTTGGGGGCTCGTGAGTTCATGTGTAGTTCAGGCAGGAGCATTCCGGACAGTTTTTACATTGCCTTACAGAAGCACTGTTCTCTCTCTCTCTCTCTCTCTCTCTCTCTCTCTCTCTCTCTCTCTCTCTCTCTCTCTCTCTCTCTCTCTCTCTCTCTCTCTGCTACCAGGTTCCTGCTGGTTAAATTTGTTCAGTGCTCCCTCTTCAAACAGAAGTGATCCCATCATAGGAGCTGACCCTTTCGCTCAACGTACGCTTTTATCCCGGCACAGCTCATGCTTTAGTGACAGCAGGGAAGGAAAATGCCAAAAGACTGAAAGCTTTGTGTGTGCGTGTGTGTGTGTGTGTGTGTGTGTGCGTGTGTGTGTGTGTGTGTGTGTGTGTGTGTGTGTGTGCGTGTGCCTGTGTGTGATTCCTGTGCTCCTTCATGCTTATATGTATTTATTTGTAGGCACATGTACGCTCTTTCACAAATTGAAAACCGCAAAATACCGTATTTAGATAAATTATTGCTTTCAAAATATTTGAATCATGTTAGGAAAGTGTTGAAGTGTACATTTGACAAACACTCAAGTATGCACGCACGCACACGCGCGCACACACACACACACACACACACACACACACACACACACACACACACACACACACACACACACACACACACACACGCCTTATAATTACTGTCCGCTCCTCCTGTGAAGCACCGTACCCAGCTGTCATATCTAAGCACACACAGCCTGATAAATATGGAGAGAGAGAGAGAGAGAGAGAGAGAGAGAGAGAGAGAGAGAGAGAGAGAGTGTATGTGTGTGTGTGTGTGTGTGTGTGTGTGTGTGTGTGTGTGTGTGTGTGTGTGTGTGTGTGTGTGTGTGTGTGTGTGTGTGTGTGTGTGTGTGTGTGTGTGTGTGTGTGTGTGTGTCTGCATACTCCTGACCTTCCCCAATAACTCTTGTGGTAACATAACATCAGATTAATGAAATACAATTATAAAATTATAGATATATAGGAAAAACCTTAGTTATTAAGGTGAAATTGTGATATACAGTGAATATTACTGTTTATCAGAATATTACTTATTCTTTGTTTAATTTAAAAAAATGTTCTAATCTTAAATGTAGGCCTGCAGTTAATCAGTATGATGTATTTCAGAAATGCTTGTACAAAACATAGCAATCCTGGATGTGTTAGCTATTTAAAAATGCAAACAAACAAACAAAAAACCTGCAAGAACCTTAGCTTTTACTGCTCAGATATAGTCCTGCTTGTAGAAAAGTGAAATTGAATAAAAGCTGCACCAGACTTGGTCTGGAGAAGATCCCATTGATTCTTGATTAATTTAAACTTATCCATGCGTGCGCACAAAGACTCTTATCACAAATTATCAATGTCTTTAGGTAGTAGACAATGAAAGGCATTCTATTTCAAATGGCCAATCTCAGATTGTTACAGTTAAGTCAGTTGACCAGACCCTCATACCATACTGCATTTATATCCTGAGTCTTGCGCACACCGGTTATGACAGTACTGTGAAGCACTTTTGAACCCCACAATTTTGTTTGACCCTGCCAGCACAGCTTTGGCTGCCCCTGAAAGCACACTTTATGTAACAAACCAGCATAGTAGCAGGTGGATTAAACAATAGATTTTACTGAGCGACTCTGACAAAATAGTTATCAGCAACAGACAATGTTGTGCGACTGTGGCGCAGGTGTGTGTGTGGTTGTATTGAAAACAAGCAGAGGCGTTTGTTGTCAAGGTGGGCGCTTTAAATACAATGTTCTGGGGGGGGAAACCTTGTGCAAACAGCACCTCAATGTGCTGTATGCACAGTATACTCACACAAGGAGGCTAATATGGGCTAGCGGTAGCCAGGCTGTGCCCTCCTAGTCAGGTCAAGAGCAATGCAAGTATTTTCTGAGCTCCTGAAAATACGGGAACTCCTCCCACTTTGTCGGTAAGCAAACAACCATAAGCAAACCAAGGGAGGCACGTCAACCACGCCGTTTGGGAAATGTCAATTGTTATGCTCTTGGTCAGACCAAGTCTCGAAGAGATTTGAACGTCGATGATAATCAGGCTAGGCTGGGCTAGCGGTGCCTAACTGCCTACGCTGTGCCTGTCTGATGAGAGGGAATGATTTGGAAGGCTGCTAGGGTTACAGTGCTTTTGCTTTGGGAAACTGCTTTCGTTCCTGTGCGCTGAGTGATGGGATGAATACTTGAGAGGAATTATGGATTTTTCTGTGAAGCCCAAAGTGCGCCTTCAGGCAGGATGGCACGGTAAACAGAGGCCTTCAGGCAGGATGGCACGGTAAACAGAGGCGTACAGACAGGATGGCACGGTAAACAGAGGCGTTCACGTTACAGCGGGAGCAGCGATGATAAACTGGCTGCTGTCAGAATTATTTTATATCTCGACATATACTTTAAATTAAAGATACTTTAATTGTGGTCGTTGCAAGTATTGCAAGCATTGCACGGACATCCACGCAAACATTTTCATGTAGCCTACTGTAGGCCTATACTGTAAGACACACACACACACACACACGCGCGCGCGCACGCATGTACGCACGCACACACGCACACACGCATACAAGCATGCACACACACACGCATACACACGCATGCACACACACAGTGAGAGAGAGAGAAATAGAAAAAGGAAGGTGGAGAAATAGACAGGGAAAGGGAGAGAGAAAAAGAAAGGAGCAGAAAGAAGTAGTCATAGGCTACTTATTCTTCAGTATACCCATAACAGCTTGATCTCTCCAGCTGCCCAAACATCATCATTCTGATCTAATCCAGTACATCAGTATCATCTCTCCTGACATAAACGTGCCTCACAGGCCACTGATCGGAACCTCTGCTAAAGTATCCTCACAGCATCACTACTTTTCTAATAGGCCTTTTTTGGCTTTTTGGCCTTTATTGTAAACAGGTCAGTGAGGACGTGGATAGGAAGCGAGTGGGGAGAGAGAGACGGGGAAGGGCCAGCAAAGGACCCTGCCCCACAGGAATCGAACCCGGGTCAGCCGCGTAGACGTCGAGGGCCCTATCGTTAGCACTACTTTTGATTCCTCTCCTCGTCATGGCATGGATGTGAACCTCAGTGAAACGAATCTGACCAGAGGCCACAATGCCTTGACTACAGTACATCCCCCTGTCTGAGAGGCCCCCCGGCCAGAGGAACCACTGACCATTTCCCAATGTCAAGTGTATGAGCCTGGGTGCACACTAGACATTGGGAAAGGGCTACTGTAGGCCCCCACCTTGGGTGCCTCCCTTTCCTTACCACTGTTCTATTCAGGCAGTTTTCGGGACAACCCTTGCTATCTCAGGGGGCCTCAATCTTCAGAGGAGAAGAGTTTCTGCCAAGCATCAGGCTTCTCCATGAGTCTGTCTGCCAAGTGGAGGTGGCAGAGGATGAATCTGTGCTATTGTGAACAGATGTGTGTGTGTGTGTGTGTGTGTGTGTGTGTGTGTGTGTGTGTGTGTGTGTGTGTGTGTGTGTGTGTGTGTGTGTGTGTGTGTGTGTGTGTGTGTGTGTGTGTGTGTGTGTGTGTGTGTGTGTGTGATCTGACTCCTCTCATCACAGCTCTATGCGCCGCGCACATCTGATGTGAGGCTGAACATCCCGTCTCATAAATGCAGGCCCACATCCTTGCTGTCCTGCTCTCTGGCTTTGTGTGTGTGTGTGTGTGTGTGTGTGTGTGTGTGTGTGTGTGTGTGTGTGTGTGTGTGTGTGTGTGTGTGTGTGTGTGTGTGTGTGTGTGTGTGTGTGTGTGTGTGTGTGTGTGTGTGTGTGTGTGTGATGAGCATATGGGGTTGCTTGTGGGGTTGTATCATTCATGTATGTGTTTAAATAAATAGCTTCCAGTTTGTGCTCACAGCACGGATGTCTGCTAGGCAGGTTCAGCACAGAGATGGAGGAGAGAGAGAGAGAGAGAGAGAGAGAGAGAGAGAGAGAGAGAGAGAGAGAGAGAGAGAGGGCTAGAGAGAGGGAGACAGAGATGGTTTGACCGATCGACCAGTCTTTTTGTTTTTATCGCTGGTGGTGATGGATTTCCAATCAACTTTCAAAGCGGGAAGACTGCAGGTGTTTGTCATCAATGTGAACAGCCATTGGCCATTATGGTCATGTTGACAAACAAGGATTCAACAACTCAGGCCTAAACTGGTCATCTGGCGTACAGGGCATTTCCATTTGCGCCAACAGTCCTAAGGGGCTGATGTCATTCATTTTTTAGAGGCTGGCTCCCAATTTAGAGGAGGCAGCGTAAAAAAAAAGCCTGGCCTTTTTTTTGTTCCCAGTCCAGTCCTGGGTGGATGCATATGAGCATGGACAGAGAAAGGCAATGAGGGAAATGAGGAGCGAGCCATTGAAGTGGGAGGAGTGGAGGCCCGAGCGCTATACTGCTGGCGACCATGGCGCCCAAGCACAGCAGCGCTCTGTTAAAAAAAAAAAGAGGAAAACCGATTTGACGCAGGCTCTCTCTATTGCCTTCCTGTCAGCGGCCGCGTGCGGTGAAGTGTATTAAACGTTTGAGTTCGTATAATTCAATTAAATGTATGCAGAGGGGCCTTTTGCTGTGGCTACGCTCCAGCCCCGACTGCTGCAATTGAACAGGATATGGAAATTGAAATGGAAGTTGAATGGCATTTTATTTACCGAATGGGTATTCCTTTAACTCCGGTCCTAGTTCCCTGACACGGTGCCAGAAATATGTAATAAACTGGCGACATCAAAGGCAAGGACTTGATTGGCTACACATGGGCCAATATAATATGATTGCTAGGCTTCCCAGTAGTGGCCTGGCCCTGCAGTGACATGGAAAAGAAGGCATTTTTCGTATTGTTTGTAATTATCTGCGAGCACAGTCTAGAGAAAAGTCGCTGTGTATCAGATGTCCTTTTTAATAACGGCTCTCGTTGGCGTATTTTCGAATAATCTGTTTTCTTGTTGTGAGGGAGGGAGCTGTAGTATGCAGGGCTACTCCAGTGCCCCAGTCGCATGGCCTCCACTGCCTGAATTAACTGCCTGCCGCTGTTCAGCGCTCTTCTGTACTCTGCCTTTCTATTCTCCATTTCATTTCCATGTCGGACTGTCCTCTCCTCTCCTCCAGCTGCCCCCCTCTTCTCCTCTCCTCTCCCTCAGCTGCCCCCCTCTTCTCCTCTCCTCTCCCCCAGCTGCCCCTCTCCTCTCCTCTCCTCTCCTCCAGCTGCCCCCCTCTTCTCCTCTCCCCCAGCTGCCCCCCTCTTCTCCTCTCCCACACTCATCCTTCTCTTCTCCTCTCCTCCTCTCCTCTCTTCTCCTCCTGCCCACTCTCCTGTCCTCTCTTTCTCTTTCGCTCCTCTTCTCACTTCTCTCTCTCTCTCTCTCTCTCTCTCTCTCTCTCTCCTTCCCCCTGTATTCTCCTCTCCTCTCCTCTCCTCTCCACTCCTCTCCTCGTCTGTGAGCAATATATCTAAGTGTCAGGCCTCTGCCTGATTCAGCAGGCTGGAGGGATAACAAGGTAAACATGTCGACGACAAAGCAAGGGAGGCTCGACCCGCCCGAGGGCAAATTAGCGCAAAATGGCCGGCCCGCCCTGCCGCCGCTCCAAAGTGGATTGGACAGCCTCGTATGCTCGGCACAGGGCTCAACCGGACTGCATAATGCACCTCATACCCGTCCCCTTTACGTGTATGAAATTATTATTATGTGTGTATAAGCAGGGGCGCCGCAAGGTCGCATGCAAATGGTGCTTGTGTGTGTGTGTGTCTGTTTGTGTGTGTGTGTGTGTGTGTGTGTGTGTGTGTGTGTGTGTGTGTGTGTGTGGGAGGGTGGGGGTGGTTGAAACGGAAGGCTGTTCTGGTGTGCACTGATTGAAATAGCCAGTTGCTGATTGTTCTATAAACGTTAATGTAATGTAGTCTCCTACTGGGCTCAGTCATGGAGCTGGGCCGATGATTGTTCTATGAGCGTTAATGCAATGCTCTCCTACACAAGGCTCAGAGTTATGACCAATGATCGTATCGGATCGTATCAGTCATGTGTATACACGCGCACACACACACACTTACAGGAAGAAACACAAATACACACACACACACACACACTTTAGATTTTGCTTAATGTAAAGATTATATCAGTGTATCTCCTCCATCTCTAGCCATTATGCCTGTTGCTTCTTGTACGTTACTGTCTGCTCTGAGCTGTTTGTATGGAAGTTTTTCAACTGTGTACTATAACTGCTCAATGACGTTCATGTTATTTGATTTTAGATGATGTAGCCTGTTTCAGAAGATGCGTAGCTTCTCTTTCATTTTCCCATGTCATCACATTCCTTACTGAGTCTAGTTTGTTTATTTCAAGTTATACATTTATTTACCTCAACTGTCAAAACAGTAGTCTAAATTCAAATTCCGAGGTCAAGACAGGTTTTCGGACCTCTTTGTTTTCCCGTAGTCGCTTCGTCCGTCCCCCTCGTGTTAAAAACAATGCAGCCTAGTATTCTCTCCCTGACCCGTGCCTCCTGAATAACCAAGCCAAACCACTTTCACCTGTCATTCCATTTGGCTAATTACAGCAAAGACAGACGTCGACGTCGTTCGCTATTGAGTAACCGCATGAAAATAGGCACGGAGATAAGCATCAAAGGGCAGATAGCAGGCAGGTTTCGCTATTCTTGTTGTTGTTTTTGTTCTCAGAGGGCTCGACACACCCCACTAGGGTTGGGGCCATCTTGAAATGACCATATACTGTACATGGGTGGTTGACAAGACGCTCTGGTTTTACGTAACATTAGTTAAAAACCTACAAAATGGATATTTTTGCTCTTGAAAACAAATGTAAATGAAAGAAGATGTGGTACATCATGTTTCAAATTAGTCTTAGATGAGAAGAAACATCTTTGTTCAGATTTATGGAAAGGTTTATATGTCAAATGTCCTGTGGTGTGACTGTAACATTAATACAACCTGGAATATATACAGCTATAAAATAAACCAACAACATTTTGAATCATTTATAAAGCATTTGGCATGATTGCATAAATATTAACCTTATATTAAAAAATATGAATGTGAAAAAACCTCAATACAGTAATATTAACTACAAGTTCAATTTCGTAACACAAATTGCGTCCTGCGGGGTGACATGTAAGTCAGGTTTGTGGACGGGCAGCTGCAAGGCCAACTACAAGGGTCTTAAAGACAGGCTCCTAACCAGTTATACCTCAGTTATTGGAGAGTGGTGTGGAAGTTTAAGGTGACTATTAACCTCTTAATATGTCTACATATTGCAATGTTTCTGTCACACAATGCTTAGGTTCATTTATGGTGTCCTGTGATGTGACTGCTCTTATGGAAGGAAAAAAAGTTTTTTAAGAGTGAAAACACATATTAAGGTTAAACACAATATCATTATCGAGTTAGCATGAGCTTGGAGGTCAGTCACGGATATAAAAGGATTGAAATGGCCACAATGCAGTGAATTTCCTGTGGTGTGACTTCATGTCCTGTGGTGTGACATGCTTAGGCATTGTGTTACTCAATCCTCACTTATTTTTCATGCATCATGCAAGGATAAGGATACCAGGATATTTATTTGTCACATTCACAAAATTATTACAAGTAATACAGTGAAACCATGCAATGAAATCACAGTTGTCTGCCTGTACGATGCATAGGCGCGTGTGGGTGGGGGTGGGGGTGCGGGTGGGTAGTGTGTGCGTGGGGTGGGGGTTAAAGGGAAAATAGCAGAAGGGGCATTGGGGATATGTTTGCGCAGAATATTAATCATTTTATTATATCTTACAGAAATGTCACACCAATGATGTCACACCACAGGACACAGGACACACAGGGTCAGTAGCTAACATACTAAGCTAAATTGCTAACATAACATACACATAGTATAGCATCAAGAGCACCTAAGGTCACACACAGCAACATAGTAAACTACTACACATACACACCAACACACTTTTATGGGTCTTTTCTTACCTTGAAGTGAGGTTGATAGACACATTTTCCCATGCCAAGTTGTCAGTTGTGGTTTGATGGTCACATGGTGTTGAGTAAATCTATCCCCCATTGACAGATTCACCATTTTTAGAGAAGTTTGTATTTTATGTTACATTTTAATAAAATAGGATTCTATGGTTCTGACATGAATGGGTTCTTCTGTACACAAGGCAGAAGCTGGTAATTTTTTTTTTTAAACAACCAAAAAAGTGAGTGCCCCAGCCTTAGGATTCGAACTCTCAACCTCAAGATAAGGACATGCTAGTGTAGCCACATGCAGAGGACTATCCCCTACACCACTCCTCAACTGGTAGGAATTGTGCGGATTTTGTATTATTACAAAGTTAGACCTGTTTGTTAGAAAGTATTGGACTTACTCATTATTAACAGTCAAATGTGTTTCACACATTCCACTTTAAATCTGGCCAACTGACATCATACCAAAACAATGATGTTTGAATGTGATTTTTTTTAACCTACATTCCATGCTGGGAATTGAACTTGCAACCATCATGTTTAAGGCCAAATGCTTGACTGTTAGCCTAATACTGCCCAAGCACAACATGCTGACACCCATAGTCTCATCATATGGCAGATATAGTTCCAATTGACATGATTTAAAGAATTTGTAACTTTCACAGTTTCACAAAAAATGAACAATGAATATCAACTTGAGTGTTTTTTTATTGGTAACACAGGATTCAAACCTGCAATCCTCTGATCTTGTGGCTATTCCCCTATCCAGCAGCTCAAACATTGTCTTGCTTTACGTAAGCATTTTTCTTTTGTAATTTCGCTCGAAATTAAATGTGAAATATACTGCTAATTAAAGCTGGACTCATGGGTCTGGTGGCCATCTGTACATTTTCATACCATGTTCCAGGAGGTATGAAAGTAAATAAGGTTATCTCCATGTTGTGGATTGAACTTGCAACCTTTGAGGTTAACGACCAGCTGTTTAACCACTGCTCCATGGTCGCCTCCGCTGTTGTCATGACATCTAACCACTCATATGCCAATTTACAAACTCAAAGAC
>NC_085867.1:21218204-21223204 GCF_034702125.1 Engraulis encrasicolus | reverse complement strand
GTGTGTGTGTGTGTGTGTGTGTGTGTGTGTGTTTGGGTGTGTGTGCGTGTGTGTGTGTGTGTGCGTGTGTGTGTGTGTGTGTGTGTGTGTGCGCTGGGTTATTAGAAAGGAGCTATAGAGTTGCAGGCGTCTCTGGCGGGGGCGCTGCCAGAAATGTTGGGCCCCATGAAAGATTCGAATTTTGGGCCCCCTTAAAGGCCCCTCTCAGTGCTTGGGCCCCCTTAAGGGCCCCTATCAGTGCTTGGGCCCTTAGAATCTGTACCACTTTTCCCCCCCTAGCGGCCCCCATGGTCTCTGGGTATACTGTCATCCTCCTCCTCCCTGCCCGCATGGTACACCCACCCAGCCAAACGTTGGCCAGTTTACCAATCGATGCTAATTCAATCCAGGACAAGGAACAAGGGGGAAAAATTAAAATAATATCAAAAGTGCTGTTAGGGCAACGTTGACAAGGGACTGCAACCCCTCCCGTACTCGCCCTTTCTCTCCGACTGATAACATCACCACCACTATTCAATCTCAGTGTACTACGCGATTGCAAGACCCTCACCATCCAACCCCAATGGGCTTCCTTCCTTCCCAGTGTGCTAAGCTCCACCATCCAGATTCAGTGTACCATCCAATCCTCCCACACCCAGCCCAAGTACATTGCAGCAATGAAGCATATATACAGGGAAGCTTACGGGGGGGACAAAGGGGTCACTTGTCCCGGGCCCAAGGAGAGAGGGGACCCAGAATCGGATCCTCATTACATTGTAAGTATTGGGATTGGGGCCCTTTCAGATGTCTTTGTCCCGGGCCCAGCCAAAGTTATCAGCGGCCCTGCATATATAACTTGTGAACATTTGAGAAGACATTTCTTGGAGATTCTGGGCGACCAGACAAACGTCTCTCCGGGTCAGACTTCATGGGGCTGTATTAGAAGAGTCTTTAGAGAGGTTTGGGAGATGGATATGAAATTCAGGTGAAATGTGGACAAAATTGGAGTGTTTGTAGCTGTGCGCCAAAGTCTCCCCACTAGCCACGTGCACCATTCAACCTTCCCATCCTCTATTGGTCTATTGCGCTTCACAAGCGATCCCTCACCCCCGACCACCTGGCCCAGTGCGATCCCTCCCAACCACCACCCGCTTTCAGATTCTTTCATTCCCCAAGCCCGTCCTCCAGTGCACTAAACCCCACCATCAATTGTATTGTACTGTCCAAGCAGCCCCCCCCCCCAACCACCTATCTCATTGCACCACTGAAGCCCGCCAAGTAGAGTGTTGCGATCCCCAAGCTAATGTTTGCTGTGGCGACCACAAGAGCCTGTGTGGTGATGCTGTATTGTGGAGCCGTAATGCACCTTTCAATAATACCTCACTCATACACACACACACGCATGCACGCGCACACACACACACACACACACACACACACACACACACACACACACACACACACACACACACACACACACACACACACACACACACACACACACACACACACACACACACACACACACACACACCTGCTCAGTGACACGTGTGTGTGTGTGTGTGTGTGTGTGTGTGTGTGTGTGTGTGTGTGTGTGTGTGTGTGTGTGTGTGTGTGTGTGTGTGTGTGTGTGTGTGTGTGTGTGTGTGTGTGTCACTGACAGCAAGAAGAAAGGTGCCTGCGCCTCCTTGAATGGAATCTGCTGCAGCAGCTAAAAGGCTCATATCTGCTCTGTGTGCCAAAGGTTCCTATTCTTATATTCTTTTATACACAGGCGCCGGTCCTCGTCCCATGAGTATACACACACACACACACACACACACACACAGACACACACACACACACACACACACACACACACACACACACACACACACACACACACACACACACACACACACACACAGACACACAGACACACACACACACACACACACACACACACACACACACACACACACACACACACACACACACACACACACACACACACGGTCGTAGCTGGTCTGGTGTGCCAATAGGATCCTATTCTTGGTATTCTCTGAGACACCGTCGTCGCTCCTGTAGCCTGCCCGTTTGTATGGGAGCTCAGCACACGGTCCACAGCACACCCAGTAGGCTGCCTGCCTTTGAGCCTCTGATTGTATTATGCTCACTCTCCAGGGAAACTCATCTCTCAATTGAGTTTGTGTCATTGTGTGTGTGTGTGTGTGTGTGTGTGTGTGTGTGTGTGTGTGTGTGTGTGTGTGTGTGTGTGTGTGTGTGTGTGTGTGTGTGTGTGTGTGTGTGTGTGCGTGCGTGCGTGTAAAGCATTTTAGAAGGGCGACTGGAGAGGTCCCTTCCATCACAGTCAACTGCAGCATAAAACGCAAGTACGCACGCACGCACGCACCCACACACACGCACGCACACACGCACGCACGTACGCAAAAGCACACACACACACACACACACACACACACACACTGACCCACCCACACCCACACGCACACGCACGCACACACACACACACACACACACACACACACACACACACACACACACACACACACACAAACACACACACACACACACACACACACACACACACACACTGACCCATCCACACACACACGCACAGACACACACACACACACACATGCACACTGACCCATCCACACATACACACACTCACACACACACACACACACACACACACACACACACTGACCCATCCACACACACACACACACACTGAGGTCAGGTGGTGTTGACCCTGTGCCATATATCAGTGAGGAGTGTTCAAAGGGTGGGGGGGTGCTCTTGAGATGGCACAGGGCTGCCTGCCTGCCTGCCTGCCTGCCTGCCTGCCTGCCTGCCTACCTGCCTGCCTGCCTGCCTGCCTGCCTGCCTGCCTGCTATGATGAGAGCATGCCATAGGGCAGTGATTCTCAAAGTGTGGTCCGGGGACCACTGATGGTCCGCGACAGGACTCAGGTCCACGAGGGGATTTCTACTTTTCCCAGATAAGCTAGCAGTAGGCTATAGTTGTAACATTATTACAAAGCTAAACAAAGCTGAAGTGTCATTTTCACCACAATAAGACAGACTTGTAAATGTGAATAAAAAATAAGTGATCTGCATCTAAATTAGCACCCGTCAACAGTCAATTCAGAACCACTGCCATAGGGTACTGTAGGACTTAATCTCCTTCCAGCCTCACACCGGATCAATCTCCTCCTTACACCAATCAGGGAATCGCTTTGCGTGTGCGTGTGTGTGGGTGAGCGAGTGTGTGTGTGTGTGTGTGTGTGTGCGTCAGAACCTGGCGGCACTGAATGCCACTGCCCCACACTAGACGGGTCCTCTCCCGTCGTAACTGCCGGCGAAAACGCAGGGAAATTGAACTGTGTGTGTATCTGTGCACGTGTGATTCGGTGTGTGTGTATCCGTGCACCTGTGTGCGCGCCAGTGTGTGCTGAAATGATAATCCACTTAATTTTACTGCATTATGATACTGTATACAGGGATACACAGTAAAAAATGCAGTGTTAATTCAACACTTAGAGAGTATTCGGGGACCAAATAAACTCTAGAAGGTGTTAAATCGACTCTGTTAGTGTTGCATTAACACTGCAGTTTTTACTGTGTACAGTGTACAATTCACTCACTTTATAAAAGTGTAAGTTAATCGTTTCTCACATTTTCAGAAGAGGACAGAAACAGAAGTGTTTATCATTTTGCTTGCAAGCAATCAAACCTGTCTTACTATTATCAGATTTTCTTCAATGCAACTTTTCCTGTGTGTGAGTGTGTGTGTATGTGCAGTGCCTGCCTGTGTGGCGTGTGTGTGTGTGTGTGTGTGTGTGTGTGTGTGTGTGTGTGTGTGTGTGTGTGTGTGTGTGTGTGTGTGTGTGTGTGTGTGTGTGTGTGTGTGTGTGTGTGCGTAAGGAGGGGTAAACAGGTTGTCTGGCTTGTGGACGCCTCTGGCCTGGTGCTTCTGATGAGGGGCCCTGATAGACGACCATAAACCAGGAGCCGACTGGACACACACACACAGTGTGTGTGCGTGTGTGTGTGTGTGTGTTTGTGTGTGTGTGTGTGTGTGTGTGTGTGTGTGTGTGTGTGTGTGTGTGTGTGTGTGTGTGTGTGTGTGTGTGTGTGTGTGTGTGTTTGCGCGTGCATATGTGTGCATAAGATGTGTCTGATGAAGGGCCTTGATAGAGAGTCATAAATGCAAAGGAGGACCAGACAGGAACAAACACACACACACACACACACACACACACACACACACACACACACGCACGCACGCACGCACGCACACAAACACGCACACAAACACGCACACACACACACACACACACACACACACACACACACACACACACACACACACACACACACACACACACACACACACACACACACACACACACACACACACACACACACACACACACACACACACACACACACACACGAGTGGCCAAGTGGACAAGTGGACCACGGCAGGGCAGACAGTGGAGCATATTAGGGAAGAGTGAAGTTGAGAGCAGTGGAAGGCCCAGGGGCCGTGTCTGTGGTGCCTGATGCTATCAGCCTGAGAGGGGACACGTAGGAGGAGGGAGAGGGGAGGAGAAGGGAGGGAGGTAAGGAGGGAGAGAGAGAGGGAGAGAGGGAAGGAGAGGAGGGGGTGGGCGAGGTAGGCAGACGGGGAGTGAGGATTTGGACACATTCTTGGGCTCTGCCTGCCTGTCTGCCTGTTTGCCTCCCAGTCTGTCTACCTGCTTGATTGTTTGTCTACTCCAGCGGTTCCCAAACTTTTTTCTCCGCGCACCCCCTTTTACATTTAAATGTGGTTTGCGCACCCCCTAAGCGAATGTTGCACCGCCGCACATTTTAGATAATCTTGATTTCCAATCGACGTTTTTTTTTCTGCTGCCATTATAATAGAACTTATTGCATGACAAATCTAGGAGTTATAAATTACACTTCAGATGGATCCTTCCAGCATACAATTCATCAAACAATTAAAACTA
>NC_085867.1:21175704-21180704 GCF_034702125.1 Engraulis encrasicolus | reverse complement strand
TCACGATTTCACACCAAAGTCCAGCCCCTCACACAGTACCCCCGCCCGCCACACCTCAAGAAGATATTTTACCCACTCATCACAAACATCAACTACAAGTACAAAAAGTAAAACAATGTTCAAACTAATAATTAATGGGAGCAGGTCTGGTTTACTCTCAGCCACTGTTTAAGGGTTGTGAAGGTGTTTGATGGAGCACCATCAGACAAACATAACATGAAGCCTGGGATAATAACGTATAAAAGCAAAACATTCATCAGGAAAATGCTTTATAAGCCAGATGACCAGTCTAGCCCTGTGAGTTGTACAAGGGGATGTTGCCACTCATGTGGCTCAAGATGGGGTTGATTAGAGCAGTGGTTCTTAACCTTTTTTTCTTAACGCACCCCTTACCTGTGCCAAAGACAAGCCGCGCACCCCCACCCCAAACTTTCACACTTGTATAGGTACTAAACATGATTTTAAGTGATTAATTGCAATGATTCTTGCTTAAGACACTAAACAATATCATAATTCCTTTACATGGGAACCAAAACATGCATTAGTTTGGTTTTGATTTGGACTAATTATAATGTTCATAAGCTAAGTTTTGGTCAGAACCTCAACACAAACTAAATTCCGTGCACCCCCTGAAATCTCTGGCGCACCCCCAGGGGGTGCCCGCACCCCAGGTTAAGAACCACTGGATTAGAGCACAGACGAGAAAGCATGTGGTGGTGGTGGTGGTGTCTCCAAGAACTAGCCTTCTAGCATCAATCTCTCTCTCTCTCTCTCTCCCCTGCACAATAACATGCCCACTCTGCTTCCCCTCACCAACATGCTGCTTGCATTTGCTGTCCTTATATGATGAGGCAACAGGAAGAGAATTCAGTCTCGTCTCAAGGATTTATTTCTTCTTGATGATTTATTCTTTATTGAGTCATACTCAGGGATTGTGGAAGGACACATAATTCTCCATGTAATGTGATTACTGTATTGTGTTTTCTCCCCATTTTTCCAGTGTTTCTTGAAAATGAAAGGCAAGTACAGTGAGAAAAAGAAAATCAATTGAGTTTGCTGGGAAGGGGATCTGGGCTCCTCAGAACATGCCCAAGGTAAATGTGTAAAAAAGACATTGTGCTGTTCTCACATGCGTCTTTGCTTCACAATGCTCCTGCTCGCACTTGCAAGACAGGAGAGAAAAGACCTTGTTTCCAGCCTTGGTGAGGGGATTTGTATAGCAGCACTAAGGGGAAGAGTGTTTTGAACATTAGACTTAGATCTGGGGAAGCATTGAGGAGCCTAGCCCCATTGCCACGCAGGCGGACTCACGCACTCATGCACACGCTCACGCTCGCACACACACGCACTCACACAAATATGTACGCACGCAGGCATGCACACAAGCACGCACAAACGCACATACATACGCACGAGTGTGCAGGCTCGCACACGCACGCACGCACACGCGTGCACAAGCGCGCACGCTCGCACGCACACACACATACTCATGCACGCATGCAACCGCACACACACACACACACACACACACACACACACACACACACACACACACACACACACACACACACACACACACACACACACACACACACACACACACACACACACACACACACAAACACTCTCTCTCTTTCTCTCTCTCTCTCTTTCTCTCTCTCTCTCTCTCTCTCTCTCTCTCTCTCTCTCTCTCTCTCTCTCTCTCTCTCTCTCTCTCTCTCTCTCTCTCTCTCTCTCTCTCACACACACACACACACACACACACACACACACTGCAGACCTCGGTGCTTCGCATGTCTCCATTATTGGTGATTTGCTTCTGAATGTGCACACACACAATGTGTTTGGCTAACTCTACAATACCGTGTCTGTTGAATTCAGTTGTGCAGACCTTGTGCAGATGCAGCTGGAGTGGAGGAGATGCGATAACAGCAGTTGTTGTTGGCCGTTTACATTTACTGTGGCTTTCCTCATTCTGTTTGAGTGTTTACAATAAGATGTAGCCCTTGTTCATTGTGTGTCTCTCGCTAGTAAGCTTATCAGAGTCTCAGAGCCATTAGTTAAAGGACTGAAGCTTGGAATCAAACATCGGCTGAATTGGTAAAGTCAGGAGTGGCATCTATAAGAGAGAGAGAGAGAGAGAAAGAGAGAGAGAGAGAGAGAGAGAGAGAGAGAGAGAGAGAGAGAGAGAGAGAGAGAGAAAGAGAGAATGCCTGTGTGTGTGGAAGAGAGAGAGTGTGTACGCATGCGTGTGTGTGTGTGTTTGTGTGTGAGCAAGAGGTGTGATGACTAAGGCGGAAGTTGATAGGAAGAGGAAGAAATCAGTTATCTGTAAAGACTGAATCGGCGTTGGCACCTCCAGCCCTCCGACATGTGCAGGCTCTGGGTGTCAAGGCCAGCACAGCGCCCAGAAATAGAGCAGAGGAGCAGCAGAGGAACTTGTGGGCGATAGAATACAAACACAAATCCTGTTTAACCCCTTAAGACACGGCTTTATACATTTGTTGTTACCAGTATGGTAATGACCAAGTTGTGGTGCATTACTAAAAAGCCTGTGTTGTGTCATAGTATTGTAGTGCTATGGTAGTTACATTTCAACGACTATTACAGCGTGCCACTGAAGGTATGGGGCGCATTAAGGGGCTACAGGAACAGTATGTCATTTTTTTAATGTTATTTCCAGAATTCATGCTGCTCATTCACAAATATTACCCTTTTTCACAAATACTTATGAACACCATAAAATTCTTTTTATTACAGATATTTTTTGGTCTTTTTCTAAACTTTATTAGTGACAGGATTTGAGAGAGAGACAGGAAATGTTTGGGAGGGAGAGACGGGGGGGGGTCGGCAAAGGACCCGGACCTGAATCGAACCCTAGTCGGACGCATAGTAGACGAGTGCCCGACCATTAAGCCACGGTAGGGCCAAACACCATCAAATTCTAATCATTATAACTGGGAAAATGACACTTTTTTCATACATGAAAAGGTGGATCTTCTCCATGCCTGCCATTTTGAATTTCCAGTAATAGACATTTTTAGCCACAAATCTTTTTGTACTTCGGTCATACTAGCAAATGTTAGTGTAGGGCTATTGCTCATGAATAATTCATTCATTTTCATGTTCATGAAAAGGTCAAATTTGGGAATAGACAGAACAGTTGCAATGAACAGCGTTGTTGCAATGCATACTCCTGTGCACTGCACTTTTAAAGCCCTTATCGAAATCAATGCCTGTGCGACTAGCTCAAACCCAGGCTCAAACTACACAACTCCAATTTTGTGTCCGATTTTGACGCCAGGTTGCATCGCACACATAAGCAGAATCACAGCTGTCAATCTTATCCCTGATTGACAATTGTAAACACCCGAGACAATGCCCAATTTTCTATTTCGAGTCAGTGTTTGATATCTATTTGTGATTAGGGACTCTTTGAGCCGGCAAAATTCTATCTTAAAACGTCGGTCACAATGACGAAATCTTGCCTGACAATCGCTTGCGAGTCTACCGATTTCTGTAAGGGGGGGTTTCAGCCGAGAATCAGACCGATAGTTGTGTAATTTTAGTCTGGCTTAATACAGCAACCACACTCAGTCCCTCATTGGTTTGAGGAAGTGGTATTTAAATAAGTCATAAAAAGCTGTGACTGTTCCTTTAGGGCCACATCATTTTTTCCACAGGGGTAGCCTCATACTCAGAGAAAGAAGAAAGACGTTTTTTCTTGGAATATTAGCCCGTCTTTTTTACATGCCCCCTTATATGTTAATGTATACGCCAATATATATAAAAAAGAAAACATTGCAATATATAGTACACTGTATTAGTGATTGTATGAATAGTGTTATAAATTCACTGTGACCAGAATGGCAATGACAGAGTCATAATGTATTACTAAAGGCCCTGTGCACCGTCATAGTGGTGTAGTACTATTGTGACTATTAGTGTGTGACTTTTAGTGATGGAACAATGTAAAATTAAAAGTGAGAGGATTTTAAGAACACCTCCTGCAACCCTGTTATCTATAGAATCATGCCAAAGTCTCATCACCACTGTAAGTGTGAAGGGCACCCGCATATCTAAACTGGAGCCAGCACTGTTCATTCAGAGACAGTAATGTTTTCACAATTACATATGCTGCACACTGTGACAAAGTATATATCTCTGACAACAAAGAAACAAATAAAGGATACCGCCGCAGTCACACACAAAGCTATCCCCTTGTGCTCGGAGAGGGCCACCCACATGCTCAATCCACAGGTACCCACCACAGCTAATTCAGAGATACTATCATTGTTTTCACAAGTTCAGGTGATATCTGTATTTAAAAACAAAACAAAGCCTACTTACACACACACACACACACACACACACACACACACACACACACACACACACACACACACACACACACACACACACACACACACACACACCACACACACATACACACACACACACACACACACACACACACACACACACACACACACACACACACACACACACACACACACACACACACACACACACACACACACACACACACACACACACACACACACACACAAATTTAAGCACACACACACACACACACACACACACACACACAGTGTGTGTCGCTTCCCTATGCTGTTCGGCCCCTGCCACAGACACATAGCGGCCACTTGATATGTTTGCGTGGGGATTTGGGGATGAACATTATCGTGTTTTCCGAGAGAACATCTGGTGGGGGGGCGAGAGGTCGCGACGGGGATGCCGGCCCTTCACAGAATTCCTTCCATCAGATAAATCACCAACAAGTCACTGTGAAATGGTGGAGCAGGAGGAGGGAGAGAGAGAAGGGGTGGAGCGCAGTGGAGAGGGAGAGAGAGCGAGGGAGAGGGGAAGAGAAGTAGAGAGAGAGAGAGAGAGACATAGAGAGAGAGCAAGGGAGAGGGGATGAGAGAGAGAGAGGGAGAGGGAGAGGGGATGAGATGCAGAGAGAGAGAGAGAGAAAG
>NC_085867.1:21160704-21165704 GCF_034702125.1 Engraulis encrasicolus | reverse complement strand
AAAAGGGGGTGGAATTATATATTTAAGCACCATTCCATGTCAACACATCTCCGCTCTCCAGGAACAGTCAGATGTCGTTCAGATCTTCTCCATGTTGAAGGGACAGCTACAGCAGGCTGAGTCCATTTGCGGCTGTGTTTCAGTTGTTAAGCGTCTCACAGATCTGGTCTCTTCTAAGACAGTTACATGGCAGCTCTGCTTCGTTTGATGAGTCTGACTGAGATTTCATCTTGTCTTTTCTCCTTGGTTTGTCTCCTCAGGTTCAACACTGCTCCATAGACATAGACCTGTCATGGTCCTGCCATGCCTTTCTACCCGTCAGGTAGTGCATTTGTGTGTTTTTTGGGGGAACACTTAAGTAGGGTGTGCAATGTTTGGTGTTTTTTTTGTGCTGTGGTAAGGTTGTGGTAAGGTTGGGGATGCTTGTGTGCTTTCATGGGTATTCGATGCCATTGTATGAATGGGGTGACGTTTCTGGTCAAACCTTTCTCTCCAGCCTTTCCCATCTAAACAGTCTTTTTAAAATCCTGTTATTATCTGAATTATCATCATCTCCCTCTCTCATTTTATATCGCTCTCTCTCTCTGCTTATGACATTCAGATTTTTTGTGACTGTCTGCCTGTTTGTCCGTCCTTCCGTCCGTCTGTACGTTCGTCTGTCTCATCTCTGTCTGCCTGTCTGCCTCTCTGTCTTTGTGTTACCGTCTCTGTGTCTGTCCGTCTGTCTGACTGTTGGTCTTATCTCCAAGCAGCAGCAGCAGCAGTAGCCGTGTAATGTTCTCTGTTCATATAATCCTGTCAGTTTGTTGTCACTGCCTGCAACTTCCATATTCTATCCCTGCATGTGCTGGACTGCTGCCAGTTTTAGCAGCTAAATAAAATGGGATAAAAACACACTGCCCTGTAGCTTTTTCTCAAAGCCTAATAATAGTGGGTAGAATGGGGAATGGACATGCTTGAAATGTGCCCCTTGTCTCTCCAGATGAAGACACACATTAATAAGATGTAGTACAGTGTAAGATTGAAAGGATCATTTCTCTCATTGATGGAATTGAATATTATTATTATATTGCATTTGGCAGACGCTTTATAACCAAAGCGACTTTCAAAAGAGGACATATTCAAGCCAACATCACAAGCAAATATTATTGCCATTAGCCTACATGGAGGAATATATTGGAATAGTTCTAAAGAAATGCAAACAGTAAAATCAGAACAGTATTTACTATTATTTTCAGACTGCTCCAGTGGTGTAGTCTACTTTTTTATGGTGGGTATACTGTATAGTTGAGCTGTGCTATTCAAAATAATGGATCAATCAATTTGAAGTGGGTATACTGAGATCCCTGAAATTTAGAAGTGGGTATACTCCGTATACCCGCGTTCTACATAGACTACACCACTGGACTGCTCATAATCGTCACACTGTCAGATATTTTTTAAATGACAACAAATTCAGGCATAAGATCAGGACCTTTTCAGAAGAGCACCTTTTTCAAACCTCCAGCTGTACTGCATGCTTTATCATCACTGAAACTACTGTAAGATTACTATTTTCTCTTAGATGTGTTAATAGGTTTGGAAAATGCTATAGTCACAACCATAACATGTCAAGACCGTCACTTTTGTTTGAAAATATTAGATTAGATTACATTATTAATATATACTTTTTGAGAAGAGGTATGACGTACCTAAAAAAAACTCTGGGAAAACAAAATGGAATGTGAACAAACTATGCATACAATTGTAATAAAGAGTAGGATTTGCCACCTCCGTCAGATGTCACCACCGTCAAGTTTTGTGTCTGATAGTGGTGACAAAAGCCTCCAAATTCTCCTCAGTGGAGGCTTGAGTATAACTTTGGATTACAATGAATACTAATGTGTCTTATAATGTTTCATCAACCAGCACAACGAGTCACATGTGGAATAAGATACCCCCTGTCACCACCGTCAGATTGGTTTCACCAAAGTCACCTACATCAGAGTTTTACTTGTTTTTGATGTGTTTAAACATACAATATGCCTCGGTATGTCTCTCTGTCTATCAGTCTCTCTCTCTAGCTCTCTCTTTCTGTCTCTCTCTCTCTCTGTGCTTGTGTGTAAATGCCAGAAGCCACTGTATATGTGTGTTTCTCTAAATTACATGCGTACATGTTCAGAAAACAACACAATTGGAATTCGGGTTAAAATGGCTTGTGTGTTTGTAAGTGAAGGAGACATGACAACAATACACAACAAACCAATTGGCCATGTCTTCACCTGTACCACACAAACATGCCCCCCTCCCCACACGCGCACACATCCACTCATCTCCCCACACCTTCTACCTTCAGGTCTCTGTCACTCACCTGTTCTCTCCACTGTCACTCATTCCACCCACATCTTTTTCAATGCCCCCCCCCCACACACACACCTAAAAAAGCCCCCACCTTTGCTGCCTTACCACCACACCACCACCCCCGCCTACCCAACCTCAACACCCAACAGACTCTCTGGGGCACCCAAGCGTAAGGACCCCAGCCTGACCCAGACGCACACACACACGCACACACACACGCACGCACGCACGCACGCACGCACGCACGCACGCACGCACGCACGCACAGACGCACACACACACACACACACACACACACACACACACACACACACACACACACACACACACACACACACACACACACACACACACACACACACACACACACACACACACACACCTCTGTTCCCTCCTGCCCACCCTGGTGGCTCGGCCGTGACACACGGTGTGGAGTGACAGTGACAGGCAGCAGACGGATGTGTCACGCAGGTATGGAAATGGCGTCCAGCCCGGCAGATGCAGCTGTCGGCTGTGGCAGCTCCCAAAAAGCCACTTCCAATCTGGCCTGATGTGTCCGCTCTACCTTCATGTGTCCCATCTAGGATGATTTGTTCTTTCTCTCTAAACCTGATGTGTCCGCTCTCTCTCCCCCCGCCAACCCGGTGCGTCCCGTCCAGGCTGATACTGTATGTTCAATCTCGCCTGTCCAGTGTGCCAAGCGTCTGGGCTCTGATGCGCCCACCACTGTGCCCAAAGTGGCAGGCAGGGTGGCACCAGCGGGCACAAAGAGCCTTCACGTGGCGTGATGACAGGATGGCACCGTTACGGCTGAAGCCGTATGTCTGGCCTTGATGTGTTCCTCCATCTGGTCTGATGTGTCCAGTCCACGGTACCTACATGAGTCCCATCGAGGCCGACATGTTCAGTCAATCTGTCCTACCTTCATGACTGAGTCCAGTAATCTTCCCCGATGTGTTCAGCGCCAGGCTGATGGGTTCAATCTATCCTGTCCAATGTGCCAAGGGTGTGTCTGATGTGCCCACTGTGCCCAATGTGCCAGGGGTCAGTCTGTCATGTCCACTACAGTTTAGGTATGGTGTGTTCAGTGTGCCAGGGTTATGGCACAGTAGGTATATAATGTGCCCATCACTGTGTGAACAATGTGCCTGGGTTGGTCTAATGTACCCATTAATGTACCATGTGCCAGGGTCCGTGCGGGTGAGGCAGCACGTTGTGTGATCACAGCATGCCATATGGCACAGGCTATGATTAGGATGGCATGTAGGACGGCAGGCTGTGCCATCCTCCATGAAACAGAGAGATAGAGAGGGAAAGAAGGAAAGAGAGATGGATCTCTGCATTTTTGTCACATGCTTTATTTGACGTGTGTGTGTGTGTGTGTGTGTAAGAGAGAGAGAGAGAGAGAGAGAGAGAGAGAGAGAGAGAGAGAGAGAGAGAGAGAGAGAGAGAGAGAGAGAGAGGGAGAGAAAGAAAGATAGAGAGAGAGAGAGAGAGAGAGAGAGAGAGAGAGAGAGAGAGAGAGAGAGAGAGAGAGATATGGAGAGATGGAGAGATAGAGAGATGTCTGTGCATTTATGTCATGTATCTGACATATCAAATATGGTGGAGGTTCAATTGTTTCAATCTGTGCACTTGCCAATCAAACGTACTGGCTGTTTGAATTTTTGAATTTGCCAATCAAACGTCCTTTATATAGGAAGCGGATCCTGGTGCACTGTAAGTTTCACAGTAAATGTTGTGGTGTTAATTCAACACTTATAGAGTTCATTTAAGTCCAAATGGACTCAAATGAACTCTCTAAGTGTTAAATGAGCACTGCAGTATTTACTGTGTTTGTGTCATATTTTCCATGAGCTGGCCGGAGTGGACTTTTCCATTCAAGAAGTATTGATTTATGATGTGTGATCCTCAGATAGCTGTTGTGGATGTGGTCAGATGAGGCTTTCAAGGCTTTCTTCCTCAGAATAGACACACACACGCACACACACGCATGCGTGCACACACGCAAGCACGCACACAGGTACGCACGCATGCAGACACACACACACACACACACACTACTTTTGGTGTTTTTCATACCCAGAACACATTTCCATGGAAGCGTGTGCTTGTGCGTGTGCGTGTGCGTGCGTGTGTGCGTGTGTGTGTGTGTGTGTGTGTGTGTGTGTGTGTGTGTGTGTGTGTGTGTGAGGCCATTAGCCAGGAGATAATGATGAGCTGATGTGTGTGTTGTGGCTTGGAAGCCGGAACGGCTCGGCGTCGATTTTCATGTCAGAAAACTTCTGGAAAGTTCCTCGTAGATGACGGTTTTAGGTGGATTTAGGGGCGATTTCCTTCCAAAGCTTTGGTGAGTCTTTACCTCCTAAAACCCCTGCTATCCACAAATCCACCACGAGGCTGTGGCGAATGCTAAAGCTGGCCTGGAAAAAGTTAAAACAGAAAAAGGCATGTTGTCTATCTTACGGATGTCTGTATGTCTGTATGGTGATGCAGCACACACGCACACGCAAACGCACACGCACACGCACACGCACACGCACACGCACATGCACACACACACACTCACATACACACATACACGCACGCACGCACGCACACACACACACACTCTCACACACACATACACACACACACACCCTCGTCAGCTGCATAACACA
>NC_085867.1:21138204-21145704 GCF_034702125.1 Engraulis encrasicolus | reverse complement strand
AATGGCCTCGGTGTCACATCATATTTATACCCCAGGGAAACAGGAAGTGATGAATTAATAATTAAATGTTCCTACATACTCTGGTAAACTTTGTAAACTACTGTAGAAATGACAGAAATGCTTCAATTATATGTATTTCCTGGGAATTGTTAAGGGTGTCAATAATTGTGGAACAGGTGATTTATTGAAAAATATTTATTTTTTAGCCAGGGATTTTTTTTATTTTCTTACAATTCATTTGAGTTGAAGGCTACATTTTCCTACAATTTTCAGTGTGACAGTATTCTTCTGCAATAAACACTGAATTTATTTTAAGGCTTTTAACACATCTCAACCAGGGGTGCCAATAATTATGGAGGGCACTGTATACGTAGCCTATGTATTATATTTAGAGCTGTCAACAATAATCGATACGCCAATGCATCGCAATGGGGAGTAGGACAGTTCAATAATCGATTCAATAAATGCCATAATCGATGCGGCATATTTTTTAAAGTTTCAATAACTTCTGTGGTCATTTCCGAGGTGAATGAGCTTTTCAATTAAGTGAAAGCACTTCAAACCATTGAAACCCACATGGACCAATACACAAAAAAGCCAGTAAAATATTATTCATTATCTGACTGCTTCTATTGCCCCTTGCTTTCAGTAGAAATGTAATGCATTGCATAGAATCAGACAGAATTGATACGTATGAATCGGATCGTAATCTAAACGAATCGTAAGGGCAGTGCTAAGGCACACCACTATATTGTATGTTTGTGCAATATGCATTGTGTGAGCATTTGTGCGTGCGTGCGTGCGTGTGTGTGTATGTGTGTGTGTGTGTGTGTGTGTGTGTGTGTGTGTGTGTGTGTGTGTGTGTGTGTGTGTGTGTGTGCGTGTGTGTGTGTGCGTGTGTGTGCATGCGTCACTTAATTGTGTATTGCATTGTGTATTTTTTTTATCTTATTATGTAGTTCTTACAACAAAGAGGAATTGGAAGGAATCGGAAGGCAGCAGGTTGGAATTCCACATAGCATCCGCACCTGAGGTATTATTTAAATCTCATTGTACCGCATATAATGTCAAGGTTTTCTATTCTTTTCTTGAGCAAGGCAGCAAACTTTACATGGCTTCAGCGACTGTTACCTGTAAATAAATAACTGCGAATTCCTTTCGGATAAACTGTAATGTAGAAGAATGCTGTGCTCTGTTTTCACAAGGCTCAGGACATTGGGAGATGTGTCTCCACGTCACCCTCCTGAATACAAACTGGTGTCACCATCTCTCCCTTGTTCTCCCACTCCCCTCTGCATCCCCCTCTTCTTTCCCTTTCCCCTTCTTCTTCTGTTCCTTCATTGTGATTGAGCAGAGCAGACTGGGCAGTAGAGATGGTGGGTTACACGGGTGGTGTGCATTTGTGTGTGTGTGTGTGTGTGTGTGCGTGTGTGTGTGTGTGTGTGTGTGTTTGTGTGTGTGTGTGTGTGTGTGTGTGTGTGTGTGTGTGTGTGTGTGTGTGTGTGTGTGTGTGTGTGTATGTGTATGTGTGTGTGTGTGTATGTGTGCGCGCACGCGCGTTTGTGCGCGTGTGTGCACGTGTGTGTGCACGTGTGTGTGTGTGGTGTCGAGGAGGGCGGCACTTGTGAATGACTCCCCAAAGATTACAGTGTGTCTGGGACCGCGCGCGCGTGTGTGTGTGCGCACGTGTGTGTGTGTGTGCACGAGTGCATGCATTTGTGTGTGTGTGTGAGCGCGAGTGCATGCGTTCGTGTGTGTGTGTGTGTGTGTGTGTGTGTGTGTGTGTGTGTGTGTGTGTGTGTGTGTGTGTGTGTGTGTGTGTGTGTGTGTGTGTGTGTGTGTGCAGGGGCAGAGGGGCGCATCTGTCCAGTACCCCCTCGGTGCCCGGCGGAGGGCTGGAGAGAGGGAGGAGGAGGAGGAGGAGGCCAAACGTGCATGAAGAGGAGAATATGGAAGCTGACAGAAATAAACGTGGAGCTCGGGGAGATCACTGTACAAATGGGAAGGAGCAGGCGAGGAACAGGCGAGGGGGGCGGGGGTGGGTTGTGGCTGGATGGATGGAGGGGTGGAGGTGTGTGTGGGGCAATGCCCTCACCCTTACATGTACAGGGGAGAGGAGAAAGGAGGGGGGAAGGAGGAGGGGGGGGGGGGGTTGTGATGCCTCCCCTGTCTATCTTTTTGGGCGCAAAGGCGAAGGAGAGGGGCATCATGTCCCCCCCCATCTTATAGAGAACAGGGGAAAGGGCAAGGGGGCACAGAACAAGGACCGGGTATTTGTGTGTGTGTGTGTGTGTGTGTGTTCGGTGTGTGTGTGTGTGTGTGTGTGTGTGTGTGTGTGTGTGTGTGTGTGTGTGTGTGTGTGTGTGTGTGTGTGTGTGTGTGTGTGTGTGTGTGTGTGTGTGTGTGTGTGTGTGTGTGTGCAGGGGGAGTAATAACCCCCCTACGGAGCGGAGGGGAAAGGCGGTAGCGGCAGAGCAGGCACTGAAGTTATCATGCTGGCATGGTGGCCACAGGGCCTTGAGGAGCAGGCTGTGTCTCTGCTGCGCTCTCTTCTCTTCTCTTCTCTTCTCTTCTCTTCTCTTCTCTTCTCTTCTGTTCTGTTCTGTTCTGTTCTGTTCTGTTCTGTTCTGTTCTGTTCTGTTCTCTTCTCTTCTCTTCTCTTCTCTTCTCTTCTCTTCTCTTCTCTTCTCTTCTCTTCTCTTCTCTTCTCTTCTCTTCTCTTCTCTTCTCTTCTCTTCTCTTCTCTTCTCTTCGCTCCTCTTTTCTCCTGTCCTCTACCATCATTTCCTCTCCTCTCCTCTCCTCTCCTCTCCTCTCCTCTCCTCTTGCATATCTCTTATTCCCCTGTCCTCTACTCGATTTTGATTTGAAATCCTGTTCCAGTTCAGTCCTGATTGTGACTGAAAGGAATCCCAGGTTTGGCTGCCGGTTTCTCCATCAGTTAGTCCATCTTTTTATCAATATGTGTGTGTCCTGACAGGATCATTCAATGGCTCCTCATGAAGTCATTGGTTTCAAATGGTTTTCAAAAATTAGAGTCGAAGGGTTTCACATTCTAACATAACGTATGTCCATGTGGGTGTATTTTTAATAGTCACTGGAACGAAAGCTTACACCATTGAACATACAATACAGGCAGGCATTTAGAATAGAATAGGAAACCTTTTATTGTCGGGCTCTAAATTAACTTTTTTAATCTCTAGCTAAAATGGCTAGTAGATGTTAATCTCACTAGCCAAACGTATACTCACTAATGGGTCAAAGTGGCTCTACTAGCCAGACTTAAATTTCACCAGTAGTTGGCCGGTTGGCTGGTGTTAATTTAGAGCCCTGATTGTCACCATAAACATGTAAATTATGCATGTACACAATACACTGTTTCATACAATAGGAGGCCATTCATTAAGCTTCAGAGAAAAAGAAAGAAAACAATTCCCCACATTTTCCCCTAGATGCATGTCCACCACAATAGTTGCCACAATGCTGTTTCTTCCATCTCCCAATTGTTTTTCCCCCCTTTTCACAGAAAAGACACATCACAATGAGTGCAGTGAACAAAGCCTTAAAATGTTAAAGAGTCGCATGCATAGGAATCCCAGGGGAGGAGAACCCCTCCTTCTGACAGCATCCTCGCTCCTCCGCTGTCCTTAGCAGTAGTGAAGTGACACTCTAATGCATTGCGATGGCTAAAGAGCCTGCTGCTTTTCTAGCATAAGTGCACATTCTGGTCTGCTTATGTTTATCCCTCCGAGTGTGTGTGTGTGTGTGTGTGTGTGTGTGTGTGTGTGTGTGTGTGTGTGTGTGTGTGTGTGTGTGTGTGTGCGTGTGTGTGTGTGTGTGTGTGTGTGTGTGTGTGTGTGTGTGTGTGTGTGTGGAGAGAGGCCTCACTTATCTCCTCCCTCTGTCTGTCACTTTCTGTCGCTGTATTTCCTCATTTCCCTTCAGTTTTCATAGCAGATGTTGGAGTCTTACGGCCCCCGAGGAGCGTCGGGTGGTGGCATTGAGGGCCACACTGACAGAGCCTCAGAGCTCAGAGTGTGTGTGTGTGTGTGTGTGTGTGTGTGTGTGTGTGTGTGTGTGTGTGTGTGTGTGTGTCTGTGTGTCTGTGTTTGTGCGAGTGCATGCATGTGTGTGTGTGTGTGTGTGTTTGTGTGTGTGTCTGTGTGTGTGTTTGCGCGTGCGAGTGCACGCATGTGTCTGTGTGTGTGTGTGTGTTTGTGTGTGTGCGTGTGTGCGTGTGCATGTGTGTGTGTCAGTGCGCGCCTTTGAGTGCGTGTGTGTGTGGCCCCCGAGGAGCCACGCAGACTAGCATGGAGGAGGACACAATCACGTAAATAAATGAACAAATGCACAAAGAGTCACAGGGCAAAAACACAGAACAAAGTAAAGAGTGAAATAATTCAGCTGAACTTCTTTGTTGTCCCCACATTCACCTCCCTGCTCCCATGAGCCGTGGAGAAGGAGAGGGCAGAAAGAAGTGAAAGTCCCATTTTAAAAGTGAAAGTGAAAGTGGCGTCTTTCCCCAAGAAGAAAAGCAGATGAGATGAGGTGAGAGGCCAGTAGGAAAGACGAGTGCATGAGTGAACGAGAGACAAGTGGAGGAGAAGAGAGATGAGAGAAGCAGAGTGGAGATGAGAGAAGAGGTGATTGATGATGGATGCCGACGGTTGCCGAGAAGAAGAGAGTGGAGGAGAGAAGAGAAGAGAGGAGAAGACAGAGCCGCAGAGTGGAGAAGAACCAAAGAAAGAAGACAACGACGCAAGAGAAGATCAGCACTCAGAAGAAGAGGAAGAAGAAGAAGAAAGAGGAGGAGGAGGAGGAGGAGAAGAAGGGGGAAGTAGGATTTGGAGGAATTGAGAGGAGTAGAAGAGAAGAGAGAAGAAAAGGGTGGTGCATGAACCATATAGCATCTATAGTGAGGACCACTAGACCAGTGGTTCCCAACCAGGGGTTTAAGGGTCTTAAAACGTTTTTATTTACACAAGCTTTTGGTTGAGTTGATTTTTATTGACATTGTTTTATTTCCTAAGGGCTTTTATGTGTTTTATTTTTTTTACTTTGATTTTACTTTTATTCTATTTATTTTGCTCTGGGCCTTTGCAGACTATGTGTCTAGTCTAGTGTTTGGTGTTTAAAAGGTCTTATCATTGCAATGGGTTTTATTTTGTTTTATTTCTACCTATTATTATATATTTTTATATTTTCACTCAGTTTTAGTGCTGTTTTTAAATTTTCTACTTTTCCTCCTTTTAATCTTACAGCACATTGAGTCTATGTAAGCCATATGAAATGTGCTTTATAAATAAACTTGACTTGACTTGACTACCACTAGGGGTACGCGAGCACACTGCAGGGGGTACTTGGAAAAATAAAAAAATGTATGGAACATAGTCACATTGTAATATAGAGCATGAGTGAGGGGGTACTCATGGTATGACAAAAAGGCTTAGGGGGTACGCAAGACAAAATAGGTTGGGAAACACTGCACTACACCACGAGTAAGAAGGACGAGTGCTAACTCGCTAGCTAGCTAGCTGCTGGGGTGCAGTAAAGCGACTCTGATGTGTGTCCAAAGGCATCATCATCACCACGGCCTCGCTGCCAGCACATTCCTGCATCAAGACGCCCTGTCTGCACAGCCTGTCACAAACAGTAATGGATATCATTTCAAAAAACATGCATGCATGCACATACAGCGCACACATATAGCTACTGTACATACGCAAACACACACGAGTACATACAGCGCACACATACAGCTACTGTACATACGCAAACACACGCGAGAACATACAGTGCACACACACGCACATGCGCACGCTCGCACACACATGCTCACGCAGACGCACATGTACACACGTAGTAGTTGAGGCCTAGTCTGAGAAGTTTGTTTAGCCAGGTGGGTCACGCTCAAGTGCTGAAATGTGCTGGGGATGGTCGTCGATTCAACCACACAGCATGTGCACGCACGCACGCACGCACGCAAGCAAGCACGCACATTGCCTCAAACCTATTCATTCACCACTTTGCCCCTCCTTCCAACACAGGTTTCAAACCCCATTGTCGCACCCTGAACTGTGATGGTATGGGTTCAGCATGCTAATTTGTGACTGTGTGTGTGTGTGTGTGTGTGTGTGTGTGTGTGTGTGTGTGTGTGTGTGTGTGTGTGAGTGCGTGCGTGTGTATGTGTGTGTGTGTGTAATGTAGTGCACTATTAAACTTTGCTGTCAGAAAAAAAAATGCGTAATTTGAAAAGATAACTATTTGGAGGGTCAATTTAGAAGGACTGAATGGATGCTGAGAATAGAATCTAAAACTGTTATAACAGCAGTAAAAAGGAGAGTGGAAACGCTGTGAGGATCCAAGTCTTCGTAGCCCCTTAATGCACGCCATACCTCCTGTGGCACGGTGTAATAGACATTGAAAGCTAACTACTATAGTATGACAATACTATGACAGTGCACGGAGCCTTTGGTAATATATTACAACTTGGTCACTGCCATTCTGGTAACAGCTCATTTATAATGCCGTGTCTTAAGGGGTTAAAATCACAGGTGCTCTAACAGTCTTTGTGGGTAGCAAACAGAGGAGGAAACTGTGCCACTCCTGTTTCCTTATTTTGACTGTTTGCAAGACAACAAGAGGACTGTTACAGCAGCGTCATATTAGGACAGTGTGTGTATGTGTGTGTGTGTGGTGCTTGATCACACCATAATGGCCGATAAAATCCCACCCGGTGGTGCGAAATCTCTGACATCCAGCGTGTCACATTCAATTAGCTAGCCGCTGCGCTTGACACATAAACACGCACGCACGCACGCACGCACGCACGCACACACACACACACACACACACACACACACACACACACACACACACACACACACACACACACACACACACACACACACACACACACACACACACACACACACACACACCGTCTGCCTCAGCTCGCTCCCTTCAACTATGACTTCCTGTCATAGTTGCTTAGATTTAGCCTTTGATGCTATATGCCAAGCCCCCCTCCCCAACACACACACACACACACACAGACACACACACAGACACAGACACAGACACACACACACACACACACACACACACACACACACACACACACACACACACACACACACACACACACACACACACACACACACACAACCAAAATCATCTCCACCCTCGCAATCTTCCCCCACCTCCAGCACTAATCTTCTGTATCCACAGGGGACAGCTGCTGACAGAGTTGAGTTCCTTTCCTCTCCTCTGCAACGGTGATTCTTTCATCCTATCCTCTCCTCTCCTCTTCTCCTTGTGTTTCTCCTCTCTGCTCCTCTCCTACTTCTCCCCTCTACTATCCTCCCCTCCTTACTTCTTTCCTCCTCTTCCCTTCCTCTCCCTTTTCTTTGCCCCTTTCTAGTCCTCTTCTCTTCTCTTCTCTTCTCTTCTCTTCTCTTCTCTTCTCTTCTCTTCTCTTCTCTTCTCTTCTCTTCTCTT
>NC_085867.1:21123204-21128204 GCF_034702125.1 Engraulis encrasicolus | reverse complement strand
AGCACAGCACAGCAGCCTTTTGATGATCTCTCAGCTGATGTGGCTGGAAATGCAGCCACTCCCTCCTGTTAACTCATACGCCCATATGGATCCATGGCATGGTTTTCCGCACATCAATGCTCAGACCAATGCAGCCCAGAACAGCATGGCATGGCAGCATATGCGATGGGTTTTGTTTTGTTCCTCCTCTGAGGTG
The DNA here is from genome assembly GCF_034702125.1 of Engraulis encrasicolus. Classification (NCBI taxonomy): domain Eukaryota; kingdom Metazoa; phylum Chordata; class Actinopteri; order Clupeiformes; family Engraulidae; genus Engraulis; species Engraulis encrasicolus. The sequence goes on along the minus strand of NC_085867.1, from coordinate 21,128,008 downwards.
CCTCTAGTGCTACTAGATATTTGTGGTGTCTGTGTCAATCCTGTCCTTCTTCAAGTCAACTTCAAGTTGGGTTGTATTGTCAATTTCTTTACATGCACTGGTCATACAAAGAATTTGAAATTACGTTTCTTGCTTTCCCATGCAGACATACACTAATCTAGGTAAGGACATAGACAGTATAGACATACACTAGGCAGTACTCATACATGGACATAAGACAGTATGGACATAGACAGTGCTCATACAGACATTTAAAGTGCAAGACTGGACAACAGAAGACTTGTAGAGAACATACATTAAGAGGAGGTATTTGTTGTGCTTTTTCTAAAAGTCCTTTGTAGCGTTCTGACATAGTAATAGTAGCATTTGAAGAAAAATAAATATTAAAAAGGGTCTATCAAGACCATATATATTCATATATTATAACCTAGAATGAACGAGAATCTTTAGAGATAGCACAACAGTAACTCCACACCTGTCCATCTGCCTGCTTCTCTGTCTGTCTGTCTGTCTGTCTGTCTGTCTGTCTGTCTGTCTGTCTGTCTGTCTGCCTGTCTGTCTGTCTACCTGTCATCTGTCTGTCTGTCTGTCTGTCTGAGGGTTACAAAGAAAGTCTTTGAGATTGGAAAGTGCAGACGTTCATGCATGTTGTTGATTTGCGTCTTGACATGCCTTCTGGCAGAGATTCAGCGTTTTGTAATGAAATGTGCCTGAATGACACAAGAGGTTAATATTTGTGCTGTTTGAAACAGAAAGCAGATGGACAATGGGCATGTTATATATCTGTATGAGCTGACATGCTAGTATCCATATATAAATGAGATTCCTGTCTCTACGTTGGTTTATCATTTTAATGCACAAGGTTACGATGTGACTGTGTCGTTTTTTATGAGTGTAGTGCACAATGTTACAATACGGCTGTTATGTGTGACATGCAGCTATGCATCACTCGGACATCTCATAACAAGAGGATATACTAAATAACAACATGTGTGTTATAGACAAGCACGCCATCATGGTAGGATATACGATGAGTGTGTGTGTGTGTGTGTGTGTGTGTGTGTCTGTCTGTCTGTCTGTCTGTCTGTGCGTGCGTGCGTGCGTGCGTGCGTGCGTGCGTGCGTGCGTGTGTGTTTAACATGCATGCCAGAGATATAGTATGCATGGTATGCCATCATAAGAGGATGTAGAACAATACAAGTACATTACAAAAGTAGTGCAATATATTATGGGGATATCCAGAAATATTAAGCTATAAAACAACATGTGTGCATTGGACATGAAAGGGCAAACGTAGGGCCTAGTTAAAATGCATGGTACATGCTTTAGGTAACACTTTATTTTAGGGATACATCTATTAGCACTAATACATACAATGTTCCTGTATAAGTAACTTATAAGGCATGTACAAAGCAAAATCAAACATTTGTTAGGCATGTATTCGCAAATGTTTTGTTCATGCACAATAAGGGATTTATTACCAATTTAACGTTACTGTAGTAAGGGCCTTAGCGTTTGCTTAGTACATGCCTTACAAGTTACTTATGCAGGCATTAACATTGTATGTATTAGTGCTAAGAGATGTTTCCCTAAAATAAAGTGTTACCATGTTTTATTCTGCAATAATGGAAACGACACCCATGCTAAAATTGTAATAGCATTGGTAAATATGTAACCGTTAAAGCAGTCGCCATCCCTCTGCATTTAACAGTACATTGTGTGCTAGCTAAAGTAATAGTGAAATTTCTGTGCTCACATTTATAGAAAGACAAATGAAAATATTTCTGGTGACACAATCAAAAAAAAAATCTGTTTTGTAATGTGTAATCTAAATTGTGTCCTTTGTAAAGCACTTTTTAAATGCACACAAATAAATAGATGAGAGACAGGAGAGGAGCAGATGATTATTTCTATTAAGCCAGGGAACACAAAAATTGTTTGCTTTTCTTCTTATCCATGATTTGCATGTGACGTCAAACGTTCTAGTGGACGGCTACTGGACGGCAAGAGTGCCGCATTGATGAATGGATTCCTATGGGACTCGCAACGTTTAGTAACTCATAACGTAACATAGATCGCCGATAAACTAAACACCGTGAACACCCATTGTGCTGTTTGTTACAAAAACAGATAGGGTTACAACCCAGGCGTGACTTTTCACTGGATCTCAAAATAAAACGAGAAAGCTGAGGTGAATCGCGGCAACCAACTGGAAAACCATCAAACTAGCCTACTCAAGTAGCTGGATGAGCACCACGGTAAGTTTCTCATTTGCCATCCTTTGTATCATCATTTGTCTCTTAATTCGTGAACGCTAGTTAATTTAAGTCTAATGTGCAATTTCAGTGGCTTTTTCTGTGTGGTCAATGTAAGATGCTTTCCATGATTAACGTTAATTATCAGCATCATTACGCTATGATGGACGTATGCAAAGATATTGCAGGCTGTAACGTAAACACGGAATTCATAAAGCTCTTGGTGAAATAGCAAGGCTATGACGTTCATACTGTTAAGGTTCAAATGTAAAAATAAACCATGTGTACATCTCTAGCGCTGATTTCCCAAGTAGTAGGCCTACTCTTCAGCATGATGCTGTCATGAAATGCCAATCACCTTATCCATGCTGGCCTATTTATAATGACATGCATAGGCCCACCAGTGTCGATGTTGTTAATATGAAGTCCACCACTTTGTTGTGTTGTCATCCAAATTGTCTGCCCTCTGAAATCAGTCACACACATCAGAGGCTTAATGGTTTGGGAAGTGGTATTACGATTGGAGGGTTGCAGGTTCAAATCCCATCCTACACCTCTCCCTTCACCTCCCATCCAGGCTGAAGTAGGCCTATGAGCTAGGCACCAAGCCCCATGCTGCAGGGACAATTCACTGTGAGTAACGAAGTTGCTTTGGATAAGTGTCAGCTAAGTGTTATCTTTCTGTTTCTCCAGATGAGAAGAGCGATGATCTGATGTCATGACACATTGGATGTATGGAAGAGCCAGAGGTCCAGCACACCAAGTCAAGTTTAGCCGATTTCAACCTCTTAATCACACCAACTCAATGTAGTAATCAGTTCATTCAATGGCTCAAAGACTTTATTTTTAGACACAAAGTACAAATACATTTCAAGGTTTTGTAGGTGATGGGAGGGGATATCTATTGTGGGGTGGACATGTACAATAGACGTGCAAGTACTTATTTATATTAATAAATGGTTATCTGAACTAGGCCTGTAATAGTCAACCCATTGATGCTGGATGCTGTGTACTCGTTGTATTGACCTAGGTGCCTGGAGCGACACAGCATTTAGGCATGACATATTAGATTTTTTTAGATTAAAAATGTGGGTATGTTAGAGCTGAATTAACGTGTTCTAATGCAAGAGGATGGTCTTAGCTTTTAAAACTCATATCATGTCTGTATGTGCTTCAGAGACTTATTTAGTTATTTGGGTTTTTTTTATAGGATGAGGACACCTTTCTTAAAAGGGGCATAGGCAATTAGCTGGCATTTTGGTGCCGGCTGAAATGGGTTAATATTATTTACATACAGCACTATCCCCATACCAGTATACCCATGTCACCTGAGATATACATTTAGTGGAGACAATATAATTAGTTAGACTAGACTGAAGATTGACAGGCGGTCATGGGTTAGAGTGGGTTAGAGTGTCAGCCTTGTATCCCAAAGGTTGCCGGTTGGACTCCCGACCCACCAGGTTGGTGGGGGGAGTTAAGTAATCAGTGCTCTCCCCCATCCTCCTCCATGACTGAGATACCCTGAGCATGGTACCGCCACACTGCTCGCCTTGGGGCGCCATTGGGGGCTGCCCCCTTGCACGGGTGAAGCATAAATGCAATTTCGTGCAGTGAACACTTGTGTGCTGTGTCACAATGTCAATGGGAGTTGGAGTTTCCCAGTTGGGCTTTCACAGAAAATGTTCTACGTTGTTGTATTAGTACAATAAAATAAGCAAGACATGTCTGGATGGACTTCATCATTTCAGTTATTTATTATCACAGCTACTCACCATCAATGACAACCAGGGCTCACCAGCCAAATGCTGGGGAAAATTAAGTTTTGCTGGTAGAAAAGAAAACATACTTGGCACTTTGACCCATTATTTAATGTACCGGTATGTTTGGAGATTAACATACTAGCCATTTTGGCTACTAGTGAAAAAAAAAAAGTTAATTTAGAGCCCTTCTGAAAACTCCAACAACTGGTACAGGTGATCAGTGCATCAGGGGAGGAATGAAAGGGTAGGCCCGATGGATGAACAGCATCACTGATGGTGAGGTCCTGGTGCTGCTGCAAAGCCAAAGAGGAAGAAGCCTCTCTGGACACCTCTTCATGTTGGCTCCCTCATCTAATTAGAAAAAAAGAAAAGACAAACATGCTATTTAAATGAATCTAGCCATGCATTGTAATGTATTGGTACAGTACTGAATAATTGACTCCCTTGGCAATATTGTCTGAATTAAAATGTGATGTAAAATGTCAGAAAATAACACTCATCCCAACGTACTAGTCATGTATTTACCTGTGCTGCTGGGATGCAATTCCTGGCCACCATGACGCATGGTTTTAGTTGGGTGCTGACCACCTGACTGATGAACCTGCAATTACTAAACAATAAAAACAATAAAAGATATAAATAACAGGTTTGTTGTGCTTTTCTTTCTCTTGTGAAGGTCATCTTTTCAAATGATTTATTTAATCAAATCAAATCTAAATTATTTAATCAAAGTATGTAACCGACATTCTGTCCTATGTGTTTCTACATGTGCAATGTAATGCAACA
>NC_085867.1:21103204-21108204 GCF_034702125.1 Engraulis encrasicolus | reverse complement strand
AACTTTCTTTCTTTAGCCTTTTGAACACTTTCATCGACACCCATTCTAATGCACTTAAAGAGGAAATGAAGCAGTGACCTAATATAGGGGTCTATAACACCAGTAAGATAAGCCAGCATATATATATATTTTTTGAAGTCTGAAATTTAAGCCGTTAATAAAAAAATAAAGCACAAACACGTAACGTTTCTGTTAACGTTTCCAGTCAACAGCGGATGACGTCACGCGAATGGTAGTGTTACTATTCTAATGCTGTTATGATAGTAGTGAATTAAACATTTGGGCCTTGCGTGGCTGATTATGAGCTTATTTGCTTAACCCAAATGAAGCAAGACTATGTGTTTGGGTGGGACAGAACAAATATGAGGCATGAAGGCAGACAAGACATCCCATCACATGAACCACAGGTAAACAAGCAGCTTTTTTGCTAAGGTGAAGTCGCTAACAAATTTGGCACGAGCCAACATGATCACAATTCATAATCGTGCAATGTTGCAGTTCCCTACCTTCATCTTCCGATGATTTCGCCAACATTTTCCAAGCACCTGAATTAATTTTACTTCACATCTCCGTGCCCACGTTTATCGGTGTTATCCAGTCAAATCCAAGGCAACAACGCTATTCCAGCCAGTTTGAGGATGCATTCGCGGCTTCAATAACAAAATAGTTTAATACAATAGATGCAGCTACTTTAATAAGCATGCCATAACTTAATTTAGGCCATCATAGTTTAATGTGTGTAGTTCCCGTGACATCAACTCCCCAAAGCTCCTCCGACTCCGTGAGCGAGAGGAGAGAGGGGAGGGATAGCCACACACAGGCTGCGTTCCTTCACAAAGCTTTCCAAACTTCCGCCAATTTTGCAAGTTATTTTCAATTATGATTGAATTGGAGCACATAGCCAACTTCACGACATGGGCTTTCAGATTAGCGTCCAACAATGCAGGGAAAAGACGTTATTGGTGACGGTCTCTCACTACAAACCTATGAGAGCGAGCAGTCCCACAGTCCCGACTCCTGTCCTATGGTGGATGCAATGAGTGGATGGCTGCAGCTATCCCACCATGCTCGTAGCAAAGGCTTTTTCACACAAAGTGATAATGACACTTGGCATTTCTCTTTCATCTGATAGTAGGTCTATACCATAGAAGATCCAGGGACAATGTAAAATGAACCACTCGTCCTTATTCAATTTTACTGCCACGATTAGAGTCAGTTAGCGCTGTAGTTAGCATACGCTAACGTTAAGTGAATGGAAGGCAACATTAGCCACCAACTTCAACTATTCGGGTTACGTAGGCGTCGAACATGGCTGCGCCCTTGTGGCGAAACTCGGTAATAACATGTCATTTTTCAGCAAAACTACTTAAAAATGCAGTCCAACGAACATCCATTCGTTTATGAAAATAAATAAGACGCCAAAAAATGATAATAGTTGTCAGTGCTGCATGTTAACTTGTGCCTAGACCAAATCCATTCCTAACCCTTACGAAGAACTACATACACATTTTTCCTTTTAATTTTGTTGTTACAAAAAATATATCAAAATAAAACACCTTATAATGTTCCCCATAAAAAAGCATTCTTTTTCTTCTTAATGGAGGACATTGACACCTTCATTTCTGAGGTTGCTAACAAATAAGACGTAAACACGTTCTGCTTTGTGGATGTTCCACTCATGATAACATGATTCATCAATAGTAATAATAATAACATTTAGAAGAAGAAGAAGAAGAAGAAGAAGAAGAAGAAGAAGAAGAAGAAGAAGAAGAAGAAGAAGAAGAAGAAGAAGAAGAAGAAGAAGAAGAAGAAGAAGAAGAAGAAGAAAACAAAAAATAAGCAGAAGAAGAAGAAGGAGAGCTATAATTGTGCCTTGTTCTTAGTGTACACAGCATCTGCTTAGCCTTGAGAGGCTTCTGTGGGGTCACTTATGTCAAGGCGGGTTGGAATTATTCTCACGTTTCCTCCCTAACCCTCCGCAAACCCTCACAACTCCTCCGTCAAATCTGCAGGTTCTTGGATTAACACAGGAAGGGATTAGGAGGCCAGATTATGTTTTTATATAAGGCCCTCATGTCACCTCTCCCGTGGCTATAATCTGGGACGGCGACTCCTTGACGATAATCCAGAGGAATCCCCCGAGGAGTGGATATAGAGAAGCACAAGACACAAGACACCACTGGCATATAATCCCTCACAAGACACCACTGGCATATAATCCCTCACAAGACACCACTGGGATATAATCCCTCACTCTCTCTTCCCTGTCAACCATGTCCTCCCTGCACAGGCACAAGGAGACTCGCACGCACACACACACACACACACACACACACACACACACACACACACACACACACACACACACACACACACACACACACACACACACACACACGCACACACACACACACACACACACACACACACACACACACACACACACACACACACACACACACACACACACACACATCAGTGACCCAGCTCTGATGTCTGCGACACACATACACACCATGGTCATCACTAGGATCCCAATCTGGCCATGACCCCTCTCTTGTCCACACCCCCCTCCCCACTTGCACACAGTTTCATATCTTGCATCGCTGATAGTTTGACAGCCGTATCAGGAACAACACCAACCACTTCCTTAACACACGCTATGCGACAGTGGTCACCTCTATCACTACCTACTCCTGAGGTTTGACATCAGTATCAGTAGCAACAACCATCTCCTCATCACACACACGGACATGGACGCGTGCGCAGTGCGCACACACACCTGCGCACACACACACACACAAACACAGACACACATGCAAACACACATGCACGTGCACACACACACACATGCAAACACACATGCACGTGCACACACACACACACACAGACACACACACACACACACACACACAATCTCACACACACACACGCACAATCACTCTCCCACACACACACGCATGCACGCACAGACACACACACACACACACACACACACACACACACACACACACACACACACACACACACTAGGGTGCATCAGATGCCCCCTATGAAAAGATATTGCCTTGGCCCTATAGTAAAAATGTTCTACACCCAGTAAAAACACACTGTGTAAAATATTTTGAAATTTGGATGAAGTCTACCGGGGCCACCAGCCCCATGAAAATAGAAAATAATGGTGATAGTCAGAATCTTGGAATAGAAATGGACATTTTGCTGCATAAAGCTACCCAATAAAAACATATTGTCTCAGCTCTGTGATAAAAATGTTCTATGCACAGTAAAATCATTCTGTGTAAAATATGTTGAAATTTAGATGAATTCTACCGGGTCCACCAGGCCCATGAAAATACAAAATAATGGTGATGGTGATGGGCAACCTGGATTCCAAAGCTGAAGTCCAGTGCCACATATTCCAAATGACATACCTAGTTTTTACCTTTCCAGTTAGGGCAATTGGACAGGTAAAACCAGGTAATTTGAAATCTGTGGCACTGGATTGTGGCTTTTGAATCTAGGTTTGCCATTGTCTTAAAACAGAGGTGGACAAACCGCGTGACACATTTGCCCCAGCCAATGTAATGAACCAGCTGAGCCTAATTACCACTTAAGCCAGGTTGATGAGGTAATTAGTGAGATCACCTGTATTGGGAGCACAAACAGAAGGAATATCTAAGCAGGTTGTGTATTCAGTCTATCCACTTACACAGACTTCAGTCTCAGGACAGACTGATGGTCAAACTGCTATATTTAGGCAAATTTGCTCTTTTGCAACACAATATCAATTCCTTGCTGCCTTGGACCACTGCTAGTATCAAGCAAGAGATTGCAAAGCTGCATGACTGTTATATTTGTGTGTTTCACCTGTGGGCCTACAATTCATGGAGGAACATCTGTACCAAAGCTGTGAATGTTCCTTGGAATGCCTAGGCTACAAAGCAGTCAATACAACTGTATTGAAGAGTGCCATTACTTCTTTATCCCATCGCCTGTGGTAGTACCGGTATTTCACTTTACTCCATCAGATGAGTACCATAACTTACCTGAGAGGCCCTTGGCAATGGACTCTGGACCTGGTGATACCCATGACATACCTAGAAGCCACTTAAGTACAGGTTTTGGGAAGCCACTCTTTCCAACATCACATACAGTTTTATTGTATGTACTCTATTGAGCTACTGCAGGGATTTCTTAAAAAAACACAAGTCATTCCAAGGAGCATTCACAGCTTTAGTACAGATGCTCCACCAGGTATTAACAGCTACCTGTGCAATCCTGTAGGCCCACAGGTGAAGCACACAAAAGTCATACAACTTCGCAATCTCTTGCTTGATACTGGCAGCGGGTCATCTGGTTCATTATATTGGCTATATTTGGAATATGTGGCACTGGACTTTGGAATCCAGGTTGCCCATCACTATCACCATTGTTTTGTATTTTCATGGGCCTGGTGGACCCAGTAGAATTAATCTTAATTTCAACACATTTTCCACAGAGTGATTTTACTGTGCATAGAACATTTTTTTTATCACACAGCTGAGGCAATATGTTTTTATTGGGTAGCTTTATGCAGCAAAATGTCCATTTCTATTCAGGGCTGGACTGGGCGATAAATAGGGCCCGGGCACTTTTGGATTTAACCCTATCGCGCCGGATGCATCATATATGTCTCATCAAATTCAAAGCCCTCTCCACGCTGACACACAAAAAAATCGATCTGAAAAACATCCTGCGTGTCATTTCCAAACGTCCTGCAGTACACGGAAACCGCCACAAGAGAGCAGCGGTCGACAACAAGTTGACCACAGCTCGGCGAAAAACAGGAAAATGGGGTAGAAGCGGTTTCCCTGACCGACGCTGAGATTTCGTCAAATTGCATAAGGTTTGTGTACAAATTTCCGAAATATAACTCTACATCCTTTAATTTGAACACTTGCTTTATATTTTTACACCGTGTTGCAGAGAGATCGTGCTAAAACTGATGAGACATATAAGCA
>NC_085867.1:21088204-21093204 GCF_034702125.1 Engraulis encrasicolus | reverse complement strand
ATGCTGTGCGTCCAGAATATGTTAACACTGTTGTCCTCCCTCAGCTCTGTCACTGCCACGTTGAAACTAAATGATTGCGATGTCTATGCAGTGCAAACAAGCTGCTGTGGTGTTAATCCACCATGAGTCATGATAGAGCATGAGTTGTCCGCTGTTGTTTAACAAGAGTACATGTTGTTCTCCAAGAGTGCAGGAAGTTACGGAACAGAGTGCTGTTCTCCAGATGAAGGCTCCTGACCAGGCGGCGGTACTGCTGTGGTAAAGATGGAAGGTGCTAATCACTTTCCCAAAATTGTATCCTTTCCTCTGTCCTCCAAACCTAGCTGTCACCCAGGGTAAAATCAGTTTTCTATTTCATATTCATTTCAAATTCCAAACGCATACGTCATACAGTCAAATAAAAACAGTGACACATGAGGACATTCCTCCACGTTGTTTTGACAACAAGGCTACTTGTTTTTTTCGGATATACTGTATTATATGATGCATTCTGAATGCTAAATAAATGTCCAACATAAAACTGACTTTACCCAGGTCAACAACAGCAAGGCCCAAGGTCAGAGGATAGAGGAAAGGCTGCAAGTTTGGCAAAAATCATTTGTACCCGGAGTCTCCTAGCCGGCGGGCAAGGTCACAGGCCAGCGCGGCACAATGGTGGTTTAAAACATGCACAACATCTTCAAGCAGATGAAAGCAGGACTAATGGAGTCTAACTTGTTTTTTTTCTCCTTAAATGGGCCTGCGGTGTAGCTGACAAAAACACTCCTTCATAATTAAGGCTTGATGGCCGTACGACACGCCATGGCCCCATTGCCTCCAATCAAGGCCCCGCTTTGCTTAAGCCCTTTGTGGGAACATGACTCCCCTTGCATCTTTCATGAGCTTCAGTGTGCGTGTACTGTGTGTGTGTACTGTGTGTGTACTGTGTGTGTGTGTACTGTGTGTGTGTGTGTGTGTGTGTGTGTGTGTGTGTGTGTGTGTGTGTGTGTGTGTACTGTGTGTGTGTGTGTGTGTGTGTGTGTGTGTGTGTGTGTGTGTGTGTGTGTGTGTGTGTGTGTGTGTGTGTGTGTGTGTGTGTGTGTGTGTGTGTGTGTGTGTGTGTGTGTGTGTGTGTGTGTGTGTGTGTGTGTGCGCTGCTTCGTATGTCCAACAGTAATTTTGTAAAGAAACCCTACTTGTGCATTCAATATTGATGACCTACTCTTTCATATTCAAAAACACGATTTGTCTTCACAATAACATTTGCAAAAAAACCCTCCTTCTGAGGCCCTGTGCCCTACTGAGGACTGCAAAGTCCCCTGCCTGTGGGCTTAGAAAGTTCCTAAGCACCTTTCAACACCCTAATACTCGCCAAACCACCTCAAACACACCACACACACACACACACACACACACACACACACACACACACACACACACACACACACACACACACACACACACACACACACACACACACACACACACACACACACACACACACACACACACACACACACACACACACACACACTAACAAACACACAAACACACACAAACAAACACACGCACACACACACACACAAACAAACAAACACAGACACACACACACACACACACACACACACACACACACACACACACACACACACACAAACATACACGCACAAACACACGCAAACATACACACACAGACAAAAGAAAGCCTGCACGCAGTGCGTGTGCTTTTGTGAGTGTACAAGTGTGTGTGTGTGTGTGTGTGTGTGTGTGTGTGTGTGTGTGTGTGTGTGTGTGTGTGTGTGTGTGTGTGTGTGTGTGTGTGAGTACACTTTCTCTTTTCCTTCCCTCTTTCCCTTTTTCCTCCCATCAGCCACTCCCAGCTGCAAATTAACTTTAATGCTTCCGTTCGATAGAGCCTGTGTGTGTGTGTGTTTGTGTATGTGTGTGTGTGTGTGTGTGTGTGTGTGTGTGTGTGTGTGTGTGTGTGTGTGTGTGTGTGTGTGTGTGTGTGTGTGTGTGTGTGTGTGTGTGTGTGTGTGTGTGTGTGTGTGTGTGTGCGTGCGCGCGCGCGCGTACGTGCATGAGTTTGCGCGTGCGTACGTGCTTGCTTATGTATATGTGCATGCATGTGTGTGTATATCTGTGTTCGTGTGTGTGTGTGCGTGCGTGCGTGCGTTCTTGTGTGTGCGTGCGTGCGTGCGTGCGTGCGTGCGTGCGTGCGTGCGTGTGTGTGTGTGTGTGTGTGTGTGAGGTGGATGTTAATGTCCACTTACTTTGGCCTCACAAACTTTCTGCTGACCCCTGAGTAATTCACCATCCAGTCCACCGTCCAGTTTTCTGGCCAGAGAGGCTGTGCTTTAGCATCCGCAAGCCCAGAACAGCTCACTCCGGACGGGGAGAGACTTTAGAATCAGCAGGCAGCCTTTTAATTACCCCACTCTTCTACTCAGCCCAATACATTCATACACACCAGGCACCAGGATTTATATCAAATTAACACACACACACACACACACACTCAGAGACGTGTGCATGCCCATTCACACGCACGCACGCATGCGCACACACACACAGTGTTTTTTTTAGTTGATTGTTGTGCAAGGATTACTTTTTCATTCAACTTAATGTGAAGATTTTATTTAACGGCCGAGTGTTCTCTCCGCCCCAGCCCCTGCCCCTGCCCCTCCACACTACACAACACATCTCCACACCACACCCATCTCTACTTAAAGAAATCCTACTGCTGCCTCACATATATATTTCACTTTAACTGTGCTCCTTTATCACCCAAACCATTTCCACAAATGGCTGCCCAGAGGACAAAAAGCTAAGAAGCAAGCAAGCAAAGAAACAATCTCCATCTGCAAAATGCTGCCTGTCCGCCTGTCCGAAAGCTTGACTGCCATTATCTAGGCATCCGGTCAGTTCATCTGGCCTGTCAGGGACTAACTGCAGGAAGCATTAACTGGACAAGATATCAATACTGTGACTGAAAGGCCGCATTGATCCCCGATGATATTGTCTGCCCATTATCTGACAGAAACGTTCAGAGGCATTTTGGACATTGAGGAGAGAAACGCGACGTGGACGTCGACGGACGGCGGACATCGAAAGGGGACGCTACGGGAATCTGTCAATCGGCGGATGAATTTGTGGCCTTATCAATCATGAGGCCACAACACCCCCAATCCCCAATTCCCCCCACCCCTCATCCATCCCATTATGTGGAATGTGTAATTAATTGGGCCTCTGGATATGACATGTGAGTCGCGTCTTCTTTAAGTGAATCGATGCGGCCCGATGCGTCTCTGATTACCCATCAGCGGGTCGGGTCGAGGAGAGCCGAGTGGAGTCCAGAGCTCCTCCTCCTCCGCCCATCTGTTGCCGTGGAGATCCAGGAGGGCTGCATGTGCATGGGTCTTTCGCCATGGCAATCAGCTGAGTCTGCCTTCTCTTGGGCATCTCTCATCGAGGATGGGGGGAGTAAGGGAGAGAGAGAGAGGGAGAGAGAGAGCGTGTGTGTGTGTGTGTGTGTGTGTGTGTGTGTGTGTGTGTGTGTGTGTGTGTGTGTGTGTGTGTGTGTGTGTGTGTGTGTGTGTGTGTGTGTGAGTGCATGCATGTGTGTGTGTGTGTGTGTGTGTGTGGGTTCATCCAGGAAGGACAGGGAGGTCAGTGTGGCAGGCAGGCAGAACATAGGAAATTAAAAAATCTCTCAAAAATATCTAACAAAGGACCTTAATGAAAAAGCGCTTTGACATGGGACTGAGGTAGTGGGGGGGTGAGTGGGAGTGGTAGGGGAAAGAGAGTCGTGTGGGGTTGGGGGGTATGTATGCTAGAACTACGGTAGATGAGAGGAGTGGGACCTTGTGTTGTGCTGGGGGAAAAAAGTCAGAGCTTAAGGTACGGTACTATGAGGAGAGAGGAGACTGAGGGGGTTGGAATGGGGCATGTGTGGAGTTGGAGGTTGGAGATGGGCCCGGGACAAATTGATCTGAAAGGGCCCCAAACTCAATACATACAATGTAATGAGGAGCCAATTCTGGGGCCCCTCTCTCCTTGGGCCCGGGACAACTGACCCCTTTGTCACCCCCCTGGTGGCTTCCTTGGGTGTAAGGAGGTGGAAGAGGGCAGTCGTTAAAGGGGGGGGGGGGGGGGCTTTGCTGGGAAGGGAAGTGAGCAGAGCTTAAGCTCCCGCCTGATACTGAACACCTGGATCCACCTGAACTCCTGACCAGCCTGGATGAAATGAGTGTGGAGGACATGAGGAGGACAAGAGGGGGAGCGAGGGGAGGGCTCTGGGGGTGGGGTGTGTGTGTGTGTGTGTGTGTGTGTGTGTGTGTGTGTGTGTGTGTGTGTGTGTGTGTGTGTGTGTGTGTGTGTGTGTGTGTGTGTGTGTGTGTGTGTGTGTGTGAGAGAGAGAGAGAGAGAGAGAGACTGAAAGAGAGAGACATAGTATATGAGAGAGAGAGAGAGAGAGAGAGAGAGAGAGAGAGAGAGAGAGAGAGAGAGAGAGAGAGAGTGCAGAGTGGGGGAGAGTAATGCTAGGGCCGTACAGGTTGTTGAGGGTGGTGGGAGAGAAGAAAGGATGTGGGGAGAAGATTGAGAGAAGGAAGGAAAGCTGGATATATGCGGCCTGGGGTTTTGTCTGGCTGCATGGAATCTGGTTTGAAGAGGGATGGTGGGATGGATGGATTGATGGAGTGATGGAGTTATAGATAGACGGATGGCTAGATGGGACGGAGGGAGAGAGTAAGGGAGGGAGGGAGGGAGGGGAGGGAGGGAGGGAGGCGGGCTGTCTGGATGAGTGGAGGGATTACTGTTATTTAAGGTATCATGGCCCAAGGAGAGCAGATCTGCGCAGGCAGGGGGCAATCTGTTTCAGAGGAGATCAGACCTCTCTCTTTCAATCCACCCCCCCCCCTCCCCGCCTCCCCCTCCCTCTCTCCCTGCTTTCCAGCATGTTCCCCTTTCCTAGTCTTTTCCTCTCTTTGTCTACTATATCCCTTGTCTGCGTCTCTCCT
>NC_085867.1:21065704-21078204 GCF_034702125.1 Engraulis encrasicolus | reverse complement strand
TCTTTCTCACTCTCTCCCTCTTCCCCTCTGCAAGGCCAGGAGAGCCACTGAGAGATGTTATTATATTATGCAGTGATCTTCACACACACAACGGCTGGCGGACAAAAGAGCTGAACATACACAGAACAAGCAGAAGTAATGCATTATGTGATACATCTCACAAGGCTTCTTGGTGGCCGTGAGGTTTCTTGCCTGAGACTAGTACGTTATTTTACACACTGCATTGTAAATGTGTTAATAGACAAGCCTTTGAGAGAAATGTGGCCTCCAGTCTTCATGTAAAATGTTTTTTGTTTTTTTTTACATTTTAATGCATTCACTGTATATGTTTATTTACAGTAACCTATGTAACTGATTTTCCCCCTTTTTATTGTTTTTTTTGCTTATAATTCTCTAGACCAGTGTGCATATGCATGCTCATTGTATTTCATTCATGTTTTAGTGTTTCCTTACTGTAATAAATGTAAAAAATAAAAAAAACTACAAAAAAAACCCCACTTTGAGCACTCCATGCAACTCCATCCTAGCCTACTAGTCATAATTTACTCTACATGCATATGGCCTTCAGACTACGGCATGAGAGATGGGACACAATACACCAACAATTTCACTGGCCTGGTTAACTTCATACGGGCAGAATGAAACATAAGGAAGATTCATGGTGTTGTTCCTCTGCACGCAGGGGAGCTGTGCGTGGGATAACCCCCATAATCCCCCTGCACTGTGCAGAAACATTGTATAACATTGTATAACATTTCATTACACAGTACAACATTGTATTACATCGCATTACTTGTTTATTACATGCAGCTGCTTTATCCAAAGCACTTTACAAAACAGGACATCATCAGCATCAGGTTAGTGGAGCTTACTAGGTTTAGTTTAGTTTAGTTTTGCTTACTGCAATTTTTTTTGTTAAGCAGTAGCTGTGATGGATGGACGGATGGTAAGATGAATGGACGGCCTGCCACCCAGCACTGATGTAACGTTTAACAGCTGCTGCTGCATGTTACTGTCTGCCTTAGCCCCCTTTCCCATGGTGGTTCAGGAGTGAGTGCATTCTCTCTCTCTCTCTCTCTCTCTCTCTCTCTCTCTCTCTCTCGCTCTCTCTCTCTCTCTCTCTCTCTCTCTCTCTGTGTGTGTGTGTGTGTGTGTGTGTGTGTGTGTGTGTGTGTGTGTGTGTGTGTGTGTGTGTGTGTGTGTGTGTGTGTGTGTGTGTGTGTGTGTGTGTGTTTCTGCGCATCATGGTCCTGGCGCGGTCATGGTACTTGGCTACAGTCCAGTGGGCCCTTGTGACTGACGTGCGCTCTCTTGCTCTCACAGTAGCTGCACACATTGAGAGCACGACTGATAACAGTAGCAGCAGTAACCACAAACTGATCCCTTCAATGGCATGTGCTCTTGTACAGTTGCAAACTGGGCTCTTGTGAGTGGCACAGTTCCAAAAGGAGATCTCTCACAGTTACAAAATGAGATCTCATGACTAGGCACACGCAAGCACACACACACACGCACACGTACGCACGCACACACACACACACACACGCACGTACACACACACACACACACTCACACACATACACACACACACACACGCACACGCACGCACACACACACACACACGCACACACACACACACACACACACACACACACACACACACACACACACACACACACACACACACACACACACGCAGAGAGAGTGCGTGCTGCGCTGCCTCCTGCATCTCTCCCCCATCGTCTCCTGCCGAGTCTTGACGTTGTCTTGCACAGTAGCTGCAACCTAAGCTCTTATGACTGATGTCGTGTTCTGCTTCTGCACAGTAGTATGAAGCAAAGAGGAATGGAAGGCCCTCCCTTGCAACTGCAAATCAGCTGATCGCATTGGAATGCAATGGAGAGGGGCCCCTTCCTTTCTCTCACCTGCCTGTAGCGAAGGGAAGTTGAGCTGCCTCCCTGTGACTCGTACCCAGGGCTTCTGTTGTACCAGACCTCTGACTGCTACACCAAAAAGTAGCTACTGTAGCCTACACAAACCTACTGTAGAGACGGTCACTCCATCACACTGCCCTGCATAACCAGTATGGCTCTGCTCTCCTTCTCCTCTCCTCTCCTCTCTTGTCTTGTCTTGTCTTGTCTCGTCTTCTTTTCTCTTCTCTTCTCTTCTCTTCTCTTCTCTTCTCTTCTCTTCTCTTCTCTTCTCTTCTCTTCTCTTCTCTTCTCTTCTCTTCTCTTCTCTTCCTCGACTCTCTCTCTCTCTCTTCTCTTTCTCTCTCTCTCTTCTCTTCTCTTCTCTTCTCCTCTCTTCTCTTCTCTTCTCTTCTCTTCTCTTCTCTTCTCTTCTCTTCTCTTCTCCTCTCTTCTCTTCTCTTCTCTTCTCTTCTCTCCTCTTCTCTTCTCTTCTCTTCTCTTCTCTTCTCTTCTCTTCTCTTCTCTTCTCTTCTCTTCTCCTCTTTCTTCTCTTCTCTTCTCTTCTCTTCTCTTCTCTTCTCTTCTCATCTATCTTTCTCTTCTCTCTTCTTTCTCTCTCTTCTCCTCTCTCCTCTTCCTCTCTTCTCTTCTTCTCTTCTCTTCTCTTCTCTTCTCTTCTCTTCTCTTCTCTTCTCTTCTCTTCTCTTCTCTTCTCTTCTCTTCTCTTCTCTTCTCCTCCTTGCCAATCTGGCCCTGCCTGCCTGTCCACGTCTGGAGTCCGAGTGCTCTGGTACCTTCTGAATAATTCACTCTGCCTAATTTCTCCTGGCCTATTTGTTTACCCCGGCCCCGCTGCTCATCCATTATTAAAGCCGACTCCGGGACTCTTGCTCCACTTCCCAGCCCCGCCAAGGCCAAGCGCCGCTGGGCACCGCACGGCACGCAAGGGGGTCGGCCAGGGGTGGAGAGGATGTTGTGAGCGTGTGTCTGTGTGTGTGTGCGTGTGTGTGTGTATTTGTGTGTGTTTGTGAGCGTGTGTCTGTGTGTGTGCGTGTGTGTGTGTGTATTTGTGTGTGTGTGTGTGTGTGTGTGTTTGTGTGTGCGTGTGAAGTGAGGTGCGTTTATGGGAGGATATGAGAGGGTACTGTAAGTGCAATGGGCAGTAAATGGGGGACCTTGGCCCCCGGAGGGAAGGAGACGTGGAGAGAAGAGGGAGATAGTTACTGACAGAGAGAGAGAGAGAGAGAGGCTCGGATGGTGATGCTTCCCACTTCTCCTTCACAGCTCCGCAGTGGAGGTGCATTCCAGAGGTGAGGAGTTGAACATCGCTGAGTGGCTCAGATGGCAACTCCATTTTGTTTCATTTCATTTATTTATTTGTATGATTTGTTTTCTTTCTTTCTGCCTTTCAGGAACCCTCTGCAAATAGTTCTTTCACTTAAGTCACACAGGTCAGAGTGGGAACACTTGCACTTGCAGTCGTACTCACACACACTCATCTTGTTCACTCACACACTTACACTTACACTCACAGGGTGGAAACACACGACAACCCTTGTTCAGAGGGCTGTCCGGTCAACTGTACGGTACACATGCACAGCCCACTCACTTCAGCAGCACTCAGGTTGCGTGTTTGAATTTCTTTCTTTCTTTCTTTCTTTCTTTCTTTCTTTCTTTCTTTCTTTCTTCCTTTCTTTCTTTCTTCCTTTCTTTCTTTCTTTATTTTATGCTGGATTTGGACTTATGGGGATGACTGTATCCTGTAATGTGAACCAGTGAAAGTGTTCCACCCTTTCTCCGTTCCTAACCACCTCACAGTGTGAAGGATCATGTGGTAACTCTCTCAGCTGGAGCCAGTGTGCAGCTACAGAGTTAATGTGGGGCTAAAGAGCATTGGACATTTGCCTACATGTCTGTCTGCCTGTTTCATACAAGCCCGCTGGCATGATAGCTGACATTGGCAGGGGGGGAATCTCCACATCTGGGCTTCTGCACATCTCGGCATGGCGGGTGGGCGGGCGGGCATCCCTTTTCCCCCTTTGGTGCACTGTGGTGCCCACATGCTGTTCCCCTGACGTAGAGCCTCTGCTTTGTCTCAGGCTGCAGCGCTGGCACCGCAGCTGCCATCGCAGCCCCAGCGTGGGGTGAAGTGGAGACGGGAGCGTTGCTACGGAGTGGCATGGAGTGACGCACACATGGTGGCATGGAGTGATGGAGGAGACACAAAAGGCACCAGGTACCAAGCATGGGGCACAAGACGAGAGTGCCATGTTCCCTGTCTGTCAATCTCCATCTTCCCCAGCGTGGGGTGGCATGGCATAGCATGGGGTGGCATGGCGTGGGCTGGGCTGGTGGGAAATCAGCAGGAGGCACTGGGCACTAGGCACTGATCACTGGGCACTAGGCACTCACAAACTGCGTCTCATTATTTATTTATATTACCACCATGTCCAAAAAGCAAACGCGTTTCGGCTAACGCTTTTCGGCTAACGCGCGTTTGCTTTTTGGACATGGTGGTAATATAAATAAATAATGAGACGCAGTTTGTGAGTGCGGATTTCTTCTTCCTTAAGTTGACGCTTTTTATCTCGCACCCAAAAGCTTTTCGGTTTTCCAAGAAGTTGAGCGCGTCCTCTGCCAATACTTGAACACTATAGGCACTGGGCACTGATCACTGGGCACTATAGGCACTGGGCACTAGGCACTGATCACTGGGCACTAGGCACTGATCACTGGGCACTATAGGCACTGGGCACTGATCACTGGGCACTAGGCACTGGGCACTGATCACTGGGCACTATAGGCACTGGGCACTAGGCACTGGGCACTGATCACTGGGCACTATAGGCACTGGGCACTAGGCACTGATCACTGGGCACTAGGCACTGATCACTGGGCACTAGGCACTGATCACTGGGCACTGATCACTGGGCACTGGGCACTGATCACTGGGCACTGATCACTGGGCACTGATCACTGGGCACTATAGGCACTGATCACTGGGCACTAGGCACTGATCACTGGGCACTAGGCACTGATCACTGGGCACTAGGCACTGATCACTGGGCACTATAGGCACTGGGCACTAGGCACTGATCACTGGGCACTGAACACTGGGCACTGGGCACTATAGGCACTGATCACTGGGCACTATAGGCACTGGGCACTGATCACTGATCACTGGGCACTATAGGCACTGATCACTGGGCATTGGGCACTGGACATGGGGGCTCGTCCATGGCACCACGTGTGAGAGTGCCATGTCTCCAGTCTGTCAATCTCCTTCCTCCTCCTCCCCCTCCTCTTCATCCTCCTGCTCTTGCGTATCCTCTGCCCCCTCCTTCTCACGTTCCTCTTTCTGCTCCTTTTCCTCTCCCTCCTCCTCCTTATACCCCAGATACCTGTCTCTTCTGTTCCTCCTCCTCCTGCTATTCCTCCTCTTCCTTGTCATCTTCCTCCTCCTCCCCCTGACGTCTGTCTTTCAGCCACTGTGCTGCCGCGGTGGCATCACAAGGGTGCGAAGGGTGCGACGACACAACACCAGACGAGACAACACCAGACCAGACCAGACGAGACGAGATGAGATGAGATGAGATATGATGAGAGCGGATAAGACAGACGTGGGGGGCTGTCACATCGCCTCTGCTCTCGCTGTCCCAGATGTGACGCCGTTGCTGCTGCCACCCACCACTGACCCCCCCCCCCAACCTCCTAACACTAACGAACACCCCTCACCCATTCTCGCTCATCAGCAAAAACATTAGCAGTACCACTCATACTGCCACCACCAGCAGCACCACCCCCATCATCATCATCATCATCATCATCATCATCATCAGAAAAAGCTGCAGCACCACCACCACCATTCCCATCATCATCACTGTTATCATCATTGTTATCATCAGCATCATCTTCATCATCAACAGCAGCACCACCACCACCGTTGTTGACATTGTCACCGTCATCATCATCATTAGAAGCAGCAACAGCATCACCACCATCTCCACCTCCATCATCTTCATTATCATCATCATCATCACTGCCATCTTCATTAGAAGCAGCATCAGCAGTACCACCATCCATCATCATCCTCCTCCTCCTCATCGTCATCATCATCACTAGCAGCAGCAGCAGCAGCAGCAACAGCAGCAGCAACAACAGCACCCCTACCTCTATCATCATCTTGCATTGGCTAATTCATTGCATTGCATTGCAAAATGCATTTCATATAGGTTTAAAAAGTATGCTCTCAAAATGTTTGAATGGCAAGAAATCACACATATATAATAGGACTTCTGAACAGTCATTTCCAAAAAAAATGCCAAATTCAAAAATGGTGGATACATCATTTTGCTACGAAAGTCTTCATCTCCTTCCTCAGCACCACTACCCCCACCAGCACTAACACCCAGTCAACTCTAATTAATCAGAGCTTGGCCAGTTTAGCACACAACTGGTAGGCTATGTGTGAACACCAGTGCAGGCAGGCAGAGTGAGATTGGATATTCAAATGTTGGAGTGTGGTGGGAATACTGCGTGTCTTGTGGAATACAGTGAGTGGGCCGGGTTTGGTTGGGGTGCAATGAGGCCATTTTGAATGTCACAACTGATATGTGCAAAAGTGATATTGCCATGTGCACATAAAAAAATCCCTTTATGCTAAACCGGAGCAGGAGGAAAACCCAATTATCCTTTTCCGCAGTGACGCAGGAAAAATGACTAGGTTTCCATGGAAAACATTGGGGATTTATTAAAAAGCCACAGCAGACAAGGTGGCGTTGGTAGATTAGGATGGAATATCTACTTACCTATGGCTACCGTGCCCACAGCCAGAGCAGTGTTGCCAAATTAGCGACTTTTTGACGGCCCTGGCGACAAAAAACTCATCTAGCGCCTTTAGCGACTTTTTGGTGCATCTGGCGACTTTTTATAACGTTCATTTTCAGTGACAAATTCATTGTTTTTCCACATTATTCTGACTCTTCACCGCCGTCAGAAGCGTTTCCCACGGTTAAGCAGGGCTGCAGATTAGCTCTGATCTTCAAAAAGTAGCTAGCACCTCCCATTTCTACTGTGGACGAAGGCATGTGGAAGCGTTTTCTGTAGATCAGCACGGCTCGCGTGACGCTGTGATGTCATACGTAACGTCATGACGTCATCTAGCGACTTCTAGCGACTTTTCAGCGAGCCCATAGCGACTTTGGCTGATTTTCTTTTGGCAACACTGAGCCAGAGTTCCCAGATTGGGCAGTTCCCGACCCCTATGGCTGTTTAGGAGGACTATCTCTGGGTTAAAAAAAAAAAGTATTTGACCAAATTATCTTGTCAAAGAAATCAACAGAATTTAGTTTGTATTGGGCAGAATTTAGTACTTCCAGGCGGTTTTTGAGCATTTATTGGGCTGGAAATCAACAGTTAGAGCTGGCAACTCATGCCCACAGCTCTTCTCACATCCAGAAGACACCAGACACCCTTGATGAGGACATGTCATCACCTCTTAGCTCCTCTTTCTCCAGCCCCATACACCTCATTAAATGGCCCCTGTCCACCTCTTTATATTTATCATTTGATCAGTTGTGGGTGTCTCAGCACCTCTGCCATGTACCTCAAGGATGTGGCACATAGCAGCCACGGGGTGTTTTTGGCACCTCTGCTGTGTACCTCAGGCACATAGCACATAGCACATAGCGGCACATAGCAACCTCTGGTTCATCACCTCCATTGGCTATTTCAAGGATATGGTGTCTAGCAACCGCTGGATGTTTCAGCACCTCTGCTATGTCGCTCGAGGATGTGACACACATAGCTACTGCTGGGTGGTTTAACACTTCTGCTGGGCACCTCAAGGATGTGGCGCATAGCAACCACTGGATAGTTTATCACCTCCATTTGGCCATTTCTTGGATGTGGTCCCCTAGCCCCTGCTGGATGTTCTATCCCCTCTCCTGTGCTCCTGGAGGATGTGGTGCCTAGCAACTGCTAAGATGGTTCTGCACCTCTGCCGTGCGCCTTCTGGATGTGTTGAAGCCTGTCCATCAGGTGTGAAATTCACAAGACCCCTTTGTTTGTCTTGCTTTTTTTTCTCGACTAGTGTTGCCTGCCTGAAAGCGTTTCTAAACACAGGTGCCAAATGCCACCCTATTTTGGTGGGTGGTGTGTCACACGTCGGGTGGCTGTTGTGGCGCAAAATAGGGTCAAGCTTCCCAGCTATGGCTGACCACGTGCGTGCGTACGTGCGCGCGTGAGCGTGTGTGTATGCATGTGTGTGGGTGTGGGTGTGTGTGTGTGTGTGTGTGTGTGTGTGTGAGCGTGCGTGCGTGCGTGTGTGTGAGCGTGCGTGCGTGCGTGTGTGTGTGTGTGAGCGTGCGTGCGTGCGTGCGTGCGTGCGTGCGTGCGTGCGTGCGTGTGTGTGTGTGTGTGTGTGTGTGAGCGTGCGTGTATATATGCGACTGTGAATGTGCATGCGTTCATGTGTATGTGTTTGTGTGCTTGGCCCTGCTTGTGGCATGGAACCATATTCTGGTGACACACTTCTCTCGTCTCTGATCTGTGAGAAATCAGAAATGCCCAGGACACACTATAAACCACACCATACACACACACACACACACACACACACACACACACACACACACACACACACACACACACACACACACACACACACACACACACACACACACACACACACACACACACACAGGGTGAGTATGGACGGCTCTGTGTGTGTGTGTGTGTGTGTGTGTGTGTGTGTGTGTGCATGTGTGTGAATGTGTGAGCAGTGGCCGTGGTGGGCGCCCCCTGGGTACGGCTGCAATAATAATTCAGCACTAAATGTCAAATGAGCAGCGTACTGTATGAGTGGCGTAAACACCAGCCAGGCCGCTCTGTAGCCTGGGAGCTCTCTCCCCATTTCACGCCCTGATTGTGACAAGACTTTGCGACAGTCAGGCCGTGTCTCACACTTACACTTATCTTTTTTCACTCATCCTCCCCCTCTCTCCCCCTTTGCCTCTCTCTCTCTCTCTCTCTCTCTCTCTCTCCCTCTCTCTTTCCCTCTCTCCCTCTCTCTTTCCCTCTATCCCTCTCTCTCTCTCTCTCCTCTCTCCTCTCTCTCTCCCTCTCTCTCTCTCCCATTCTCTCTCTCTCCCTCTCTCCCTCTCTCTCTCTCTCTCTCTCTCTCCCTCTCTCTTTCCCTCTCTCCCTCTCTCTCTCTCTCTCTCTCTCTCTCTCTCTCTCTCTCTCTCACTGTCTCTCTCTTGCTGTCCCTAACCCATCTCCAGAGAGGCCTTATGTATTAGCAGAGTGCTGGCTAGCGTGTGCGGAAAGTGAGCTGGGACTTCGCTGATGGTGCCGTAGTGATGGAGGGGCGGGTGTCTTGGGGGTTGGTGGCAGGCGAGGTGGCCTAACTGGGAAATAAAGACTTGGGCATTAGTTGTGTGTGTGTGTGTGTGTGTGTGTGTGTGTGTGTGTGTGTGTGTGTGTGTGTGTGTGTGTGTGTGTGTGTGTGTGTGTGTGTGTGTGTGTGTGTGTGTGTGAGAGAGAGTGTGTGTGGCATGTCTCACTGCAACACTGAATACTACTGTGCAAGGTACCTCATTTTTTACATTCAAGATGCTGAATTAGGGCATTTTCCCACTTTTTCCCTTTTCAGCCATTTAAGTGAACTTACTATAGATCTGTGACTCACCATTTTCTGCGAATTTCTGAATTCTCCAAAAGCGTACCCAGAGACCTTTGTTTACTTGGTCTCAGTACAGTTCGCTTAAAGAGTCCTGGCAAGTCACCCCCGTGACGAGGTGTAATATGGGGTGTGATCATAAAGAGGACTGACACAAGCCTAATACAGAACAAGTAAGAGCACCTGGTCCTTTTTGCAATACACTCACAATGTGAAGACAAGTTGAGAACTGAGTTCTTTTTCTATCGGTTCACTTTTTGGTCCACTGGCACTTACATAGGACTGAGTTTGGTTCTCTTAAAGGGGACTATATGTGACAACAGGCCTAAACCCTCTCATCTTCTGCCTTTATCTCATACAATATTACCTTGTTTTCTTAACAAAAAACCCTCCTCCCCAAATGCAAAAACAGCCATGTTAAATAAATCATTTATCTCTCTTGTAAGTGCCTTCGTGACATATAGCCAGTAATGCTTTCATCAAACCAATGTGCATGCTTGCTTTGTGTTTTTATGGCTAACTGAGGTAGAACGATAACACGGTAATTACATAAAATTAAGATGATGAATCGCTATTCATATTGCAATCCATCCCGTTTCCCATTCCACCCATTTCACCCTAACGTCGCCTGAGGCGGTTCACCAAGGCAGCCAGCAAGTGCACTCATGCAACAGGGCCAACTTTCAGACATCCTTTTTATAGACATCTACTGTATGCCATCTTCTCTCTCTCTCTCTCTCTCTCTCTCTCTCTCTCTCTCTCTCTCTCTCTCTCTCTCTCTCTCTCTCTCTTTTCTCTCTCTCTCTCTCTCTCTCTCTCTCTTTTTTCTCTCTATCTCTCTCTATGCCTCGCTCTGCCTCTCTCTCTCTCTCTCTCTCTCTCTCTCTCTCTCTCTCTCTCTCTCTCTCTCTCCTATCTCTCTCTCTCTCCTCTCTCTCTCTCTCTCTCTCTCTCTCTCTCTCTCTCTCTCTCTCTCTCTCTCTCGGTCTGGTTGTTGTTGATTTGGAGCAGCAGAAGCAGCAGGCGGTATTTGCTTTTCCTCTGATTGCTCTTCTTTTTCGGAGTAAAAAGGCGAGTAAAAAGCACGGGACATCTGCGCACTAATAGCCTGAGTGAGTGTGAGTGGAGTGTGTTGAGTGCCTGCCTGCCGGGTCTCTTGGGTGGCCGCGGCGGCTGTCACCAGCTGATGGGGGCTCCGAGAGGAGAGGATGCCATGTCTGCCAGTGGAGGAAGAAGAGGAGGACCATACGCACGCCTCCTCCGAGACCGGAGAGATGGAGGGGAGGGGGTGTGAAGAGTGGGATGGAGGTGGAGAACAAAGATGGAGAGAGAGATGGGGAGAGAGAGCGAGAGAGAGAGAGAGAGAGAGAGAGAGAGAGAGAGAGAGAGAGAGAGAGAGAGAGAATTGAGAGAAAAAGAAGATGGAGAGAGTGAAAGGATAGGAGAGATGTAGAGAGGAGGGCATAGTGAAAGGGTGTAAGCAAAGAGGAGTAGGGGGATATGAGAGAGAGAGAGACCTTGAAATAGAGAGCTCACAATAAGGAGACAGACAGAGAGAAGACAGGAAGAGAGAGACTGCAAGAGACAGAGAGACAGAGAGACTGCAAGAGAAAGAGAGAGAGACCCTATCGCTCTCCCCATCGCCTGATCACTTTTGTGTGTCTTCGCATTGCTGTCCATTCTGTGGGACCGCCACATTCTTTCACACTGGGTCCCCTCACTATCATTTATTTATCCCCATGTCACTCCACCCCACACGCCACCACCCCTCACCCCCTCACTCCCTCACTCCTGCCCCCATCACCAACACACTCCCTCAGCACCTCCTCCCCCCATCACCACCTCCTTAACCCCTCTTAGGGGCCGTTTCCACGTAGCTGGATATTTTTATATGTGGATATTTTTTTCTCCTGCTTGTATTGGTTTTGCATTGGTTTTGGCCTTCCGTTTCCACGTAGTAGATATTTAAAAATCCAGGTGCAGGAGAAAAAAATAGCAGGAGAAAAAAATATCCTGTTTAGGGGTCTGAAACGCATTTGTTACAATGGAGGATTTTTTTTTATCCACATGTTGCGTTTCCACGTAGCAGGAGAAAAAAATACCCTGCTAAAAAAATATCCTGCTACGTGGAAACAGCACCTTATAGTCACCCCTCAGACCCCCAAACCCAAGCCCCCTCCCCCCCAACTCTAGACAACACTCTGATTTACTCCCCTCTCCGACACACACGTGGCCATATGTGCCCTGACTTACATTTCTCCATTTCTGTCATATGGACCGCAAATGTTTACATTGCCGGGGGAAGTGCAGAGTTATGTTTTATGAATCACTCCTTGAGTTAATGGCCTTTAGTGCGCTAGGGCAACATGGACGTTAAAACAACAACAACAAGGACCAACAACCAACACCATCCCCACCCCCCACCCCATGCCTTCTTCACGTCTCTTGGTTTTTAATTCCGTCTGATGGGCCGCTGGGCTATTGTACCTGTCATGGTGGCATCACAGGGTCGGCACTTGGACAGGTTGATGATGAGCCCCAACCTGAACATGCAAATGTAGGTCACCAAGATGACTGCCGCACAGAGGGGAAGAGAGGGGAGAGGGAGGTGGGCTGAGGTGTTGGGGGTTAGGTTGGGGGGGGGGTGGTCTTTGCTGAGTGTACACTAGGCATTGGTGTCATCATCTGTGACATTAAGGCATGGGTGTGGTTGGTGGAGAGGGGGAGGGGGTGGGGTGGGGTGGGAAATTAATGGGAGGGTGGCAGATGGGGGCATGAGTGGGGTAGGATTTGGGGAGAGGGGGTGTGGTCGATTAGTGAGGGGCAAACACTAGAACCCAGGCCATGAGGGGTGGTGGGGGATTTGAGCTTGAGTGGCATGGGGGTTCATCGGGCGTGGTGGGGGG
>NC_085867.1:21045704-21053204 GCF_034702125.1 Engraulis encrasicolus | reverse complement strand
TTACTCTGGCTCATACTTGTCGTGAAAACAGGGAAATGCTTAGATTTCTAGTTATGTGCATTTACATTAGCTGCAAAGGTCCCAAGTAAACCTCTCCCTTCCATACGTTAGGGTTAGCATGGCTAGGTTGTGTGTACTAATTATACAAAGGCTGTTCTGCTATCGTCCCGAAACAAGTTACCGCTTAAGGTCAAATAATTACACAGTCCATTTAAATTTATGAAATAAATTAAAAAACGGTATTTCATGCACTCCTCTCTGAGTCCTCTATGATACTCTATGGAAACGAGTGGTTGGTTTGGAAACTTTTGAGGGCTGCATACAACCGGGAAATTGGCCATGTGGACACATTTTCCCACCCTTTTTTCAGTGGGACACAGGGAACATCTAAACTCTTTAATATATGAGTACATGATGTTTTAGCCATAGCACATATCCGGGAGATACAACCAGGGCTCTAAATTAACACCAGTCAAACAGCCTAATACTGGAGAAATGTCAGTTTGGCAGGTAGAAACGTCCAATTTACAAGCCACTTTGACCCACTAGTGAGTGTGTGTTTTGCAATCAAAATGTACATCGACTAGCCATTTTGTTTATTGTATGGATTATTTTTAGTGAATTATAAAACATATTCATTGCAATGTATGCTGATGTATGAGCCCTCAAAAAACATCATTGACCCATCTAACACTGTGCAGTCTGGTTCTCGATTCTGATTGGCTGATAGCCATTGTAAATATAGGCATAAACACACAACTCCCAACTGAAGATTCTATGCACGTCTAAGTTAGACGCGGCACGTCTAAGTTGGTAATGAGAATATGTTGCTGTTGGGGGCCTGCAAGAGGAGTACATCTTTGCACCATCTGTGGTTGGGGTATCAGTGTGATTGCAAAGACGTTTAATTCCTGTGGTGTTTATCGCCCCTCGCTGTGTTTTTGTAGCAAAGTGTGTGTCTGGCAGCGCGACAGACGCACGGACGCCCAGTAGTGGTTGCCGGGGCAACCAATCACTTCCTCAACTTGTTAACTGAACGATGGGCAAAGTAATTGCCATTAAAGCATTTTTAAAGAAATTTGGTCGGCGATTAAGACCGTAACAGTGTTAGATAAGCAATAAGCCAGTTGAGCCCCTGGTTTGTGCTCTATTTATAATGGGTATGGGGAGGTTTGCGGCACTCCACTTCACATCGTGTCCCACTCCCCATACCCCTTATAAATCGAGCACAACCCACAGCCTCTCGTGCGTTATTGCTTAAATACACCACTCTGGTCTGGCTTGCCAGGATAGCTTTCTGCGGGTTGTAGACTGCAAGAGCTAAGCTGTTTTCAGCCATAGCAGTAGAACAGTAGCATTTGCTGTGTTTTTTATTGTATTTTCCCGAAGATCAACACAGAAAGGGATTCACTACTCTATTGCTCACAACTGAGATGTCAGATGCATTTACCTCCATAGCAGATGTCTCACACATAACGTATGAGCGTGTACGTGCGGGATCATATTTTGTGAATATCCTCAGAGGTGTAGCAGGGTCAGAACATCACACGAGCTGTAGGGAGGGGGGGGGGCAAAGGGAGAGGTGGTTGTCTGGGAGTGGGGTAGTCGAACCCCCACTGGGCTGACACACACACACACACACACACACACAATCCCAGTACTAAAACAATGGGTAGTAGGGGTAGCCCCATGGCCAGTCAGTGACACATTTTCTCCTCTTCACCGGACCCCCCTCACACACACACACACACACACACACACACACACACACACACACACACACACACACACACACACACACACACACATGCTCATTAACACAAAGATGGCCGCGATGCTCATCCTCAGGACACAAACACTGAGTGAACACAATCTCTCTCTCTCTCTCTCTCTCTCTCTCTCTCTCTCTCTCTCTCTCTCTCTCTCTCTCTCTCTCTCTCTCTCGCTCGCTGCTCCTGAGGATACGGACACTAAGCAGCCACAGGGTCGATCACAAAATTAAAGTCTTGTTTTGTCACCCCGGTCCCGGCAGAACACACACACGCGCGCGCGCACACACACACAACACACACACACACACACACACACACACACACACACACACACACACACACACACACACACACACACACACACACACACACACACAAACCGCAGGACGTAGGCGAGGGGAGCTTAATTAGCGCTGGCCTTCCCTAGTGTGCAAGGTTGTTCATCTCCGTGTGTGTGTGTGTGTGTGTGTGTGTGTGTGTGTGTGTGTGTGTGTGTGTGTGTGTGTGTGTGTGTGTGTGTGTGTGTGTGTGTGTGTGTGTGTGTGTGTGTGTGTGTGTGTGTGTGTCTGCAAGGTTGTTCAGCACCCAGGGTGCTGTAACACTGTAGCACCTCTTGCTCATTTCTCTGCCAGCTGCGACTGCTTGTTTACGGCAACAGTGGAGGGAGGGCACAACCACACACTTGCATGGCCAACAAGTCCAGTACACACTGTATAGGGCTGCACAATTAATAGAAACAAAATTTGAAGAGTTCAGATGCAAAAACTCCCTAACTCCATTTCTGAAGACCTGCACTTCTATATTTTTAGAGAATCCTGTTGTTGGTTTGGTTTACATTCATGTACTTGTTTATACATATAAATAGTTATATTACATAAATAAAATAAGAAAATATGCAATTTTGATAGCTTTGTATTAAATAAAAATGAATTAAGATTATTTTCCGAAAAGGCACTTAGGGGATTTTGCATCTGAACTCTTCAAATAAAAAAATCATGGTTTGGGCGCAATGGTGAAAAATGAAGGCCCTGCCATGGCCTAACGGTAGGGCACTGGGTTACTATGCCGGCGACCCGGGTTCGATTCCGGCTCGGGTCATTTGCCGATTCTCCCCCGTCTCTCTCTCCCACTCGCTTCCTGTTACCGTCTCCAACTGTCCTATCAAATAAAGGCAAAAAGCCCTAAAAATATATTACAAAAAATAAGAAAATTATGGTTTAATCGTGATCTCACACGGGGCAATGTTGTGTCCTGCATTTGGACATCCTTAAGAGGAACAGACCACCCTTTTTTGATTTTCACATATCTGCAGTATTTCCAAGCATTATTCATGAATGTTCATATAATTTTCGTCTATGTGTTTGCATTTCCCCGTTTAACAGTGTAGGCAAATTAGGCATATGCAAGTCTATGGTACAAAATAAAACATCATCCAATGTACTTATAAATCACTTTAAAAAGAATGTAAAATTCACCAGAGTGTAAAACAGCAATTTAATTGTGATCACATGTGGCTAGATGCTAAAGTTACCAATTACTTCCAGTGATTATGCTAAGCTATGCTAATAATTCTGATCCAATAAATCTAAGTACTGAAAACACTGAGAAGAAAATGATATGAACATTCATGAATAATGCTGGGAAATACAGCAAATATGTGAAAATCAAAAAAGGGGGGCCGTTCCTTTAAGCCAGAACAAGTTGACGGGCTGGTGTTTCTGGCTAAAAATCTGTAGACTGGCCTAGGCTTCTTGCTATTGTCTTTTACATAATTATTTCAATTCAGTTTTATTTTGTTCATCCCTTATACGTATAATACATTCTTGGTTATATTTCATTTCATGATTTTGAATAACATTCTGAGCAAAATTCAGTTGCATATTTTTGTTGAATGATTGTGATCAATAATCGTGATTTCAATTTCGATCCAAATAATCTTGATCCAAAATAAAGGTTTTTTGCACAAAGACACTGCACAAACTCGCATATGCTTTTGAACATGTCAGACCACTGACTATGAATGAATGTGACACACCAGTAGCGCTGGAACCAGTTTTGAAGTGGCTATGCAAAATATATGATTGAAGTCCAAAGACAAATTGAACGGTGTGATAAATCATAAATCCGTTAATCTGAATAGTGTTTATTGCTTGACCAGATAGCAATTTTGGACAGTGGGAGAGGTTCAACATTCTTGATTCTTCTTCACACATTGTTACCGCTGGAGTACATGACTGTCATGTCTAATGTTAAAGTTGACACATCGATTAACATTTCGAGAGTCCAAAAAGTGCATCTATATGCATCCCTGCATCTCCACTTCCGCCACCAATGATATACACGCAAATATTTTCACATGTACGACACACAATGCACCGCACACAGGCTATAAGATAATACATATACCCTCCCCAAAATACACAAAGGTCCATCCACACTTATAACATCCTTTCTTTCCCTGATGTGGATGTCGAAAACATGTGTGCAATTATGTGCTTTAACTATTACGGAAAAAAAATACAGAACATAGAAATGGCATATGGGCCGGCAAATACAGTATGTTGTTTTGCTCAATGCTTCCCCAGGCTGTGAGACAGAAACAGAGAGCTGTTGGCCATGGGATCGCCGCTACTGTGGAGAGACATGAGGCAAAGAGGCACGTCCTTTTTCCCCTGAACAGTAGTACATGTAGTTCAAGGGTACACTCGAATGATGCCCACAGAATACAGGAGGGGAGGCAATGGGGGGAGAGGAAGGTAGAGAAGTGGGGGGTTAGCGGGATAAGCACCCAAGGTCATCCATGCTTAGCAATATGAGGACCCAAGGTCATCCATGCTTAGCAATATGAGGAAAATGGAAAGAATATCTTTTTTATTCGCATTTGTTATTGTCGGCCCTCCTCTCTCTCTCTCTTTCTCTCTCTCTCTCTCTCTCTCTCTCTCTCTCTCTCTCTCTCTCTCTCTCTCTCGCTCGCTGCTCCTGAGGATACGGACACTCCCTCTCTCACACACACACACACACACACACACACACACACACACACACACACACACACACACACACACACACACACACACACACACACACACACACACACACACACACTGTGACCCTAGGCCATTTCTACTCTCCTTGCTTCGACCATCCCTTCGCCTTGGCGTCTTTAAGGCCTCTCAGCGACGCACACGGCCTGAGAAGGAGCTCCTGTTTTCCCCTCTGATTGCGCCTGCCATTACACAATTACAGATGCAAACGGGGGAAAAACAACATACGCCGTGAAATAATAGGCTCCTTTCGTGCAATATGGAGCAGAAAAAGCGCTGAAGAGCCCGAATCATTCAGACGGCAAATGAGGGTTTTTTTCCCCGTTGTTGTTGTTTTGTTTTTATTTGGCTCTCTCTCTGTCTTGCTCTCTTCCAACTCATTAGAAGTTAATATGTCATTTGTTCGTCATCCCAATCGGTCATGGCGGGGCTAGATGGCAACGACAGTAGCGGCGGGCGATGGCCAAACGAAGCTGCAGCTCGTTAGCCGCACCTATTAGGACATTAAGGGGCCGTACGTCCTCCTTAATGGACATTTGCCTCAAAGCTCCCCGCTGCTCCCAACCTATCTTCTCTTCTCCTCTCCTCTCCTCTCCTCTCCTCTCCTCTCCTCTCCTCTCCTCTCCTCTCCCCTCCTCTCCTCTCCTCTCCTCTCCTCTCCTCCCTCCCCTCTCCTCTCCTCTCCTCTCCTCTCCCCTCCTCTCCTCTCCTCTCCTCTCCTCTCCTCTCCTCTCCTCTCCTCTCCTCTCCTCCCTCTCCTCTCCTCTCCTCTCCTCTCCGCTCCTGTCCTCTCCTCTCCTCTCCTCTCCTCTCCTCCCCTGTCCATATCTCTCCTCCCCTGTCCATGCCCCATGCCATCTCCTCTCCTCTCCTCTTCTCCTCTCCTCTCCTCTCCTCTCCTCTCCTCTCCTCTCCTCTCCTCCTACACAACGATACTCCCTGCTGCTCTTCATTCACATGCAGGAGCTGCCTTTTTTTCGGATATATATTTTTTTATTTTGTCCTTGTCCTTGTCTGTTGTAGTATGTAGCCTATATGTAATGTAATGTATACATGAGTACAGTGTGTGCGTGTGCGTGCGTGTGTGTGCGTGTCTGTATGTGTGTGTTTGTTTGTGTTTGTGTGCGTGTGTATTGTGTATTGTGTGAGTATGCATGTACACATGCGTGTGCGTGTGTGTGTATAATATTATTCTACGCGTGGGGAATCCGCTCTTTCACTCGTGGCTCCTCGTCCTCTTCCACACACATCAGTGTCCTCACGTCTCGCGTCATGCCCTGCACAGGGTGTGTGTGTTTGTGCGTGCGTGCGTGCGTGCGTGCGAGCGTGGAGTCGATGGCTCCCGTGCCGACTGCCAGTGGCAGGCAGGGCAGGCATGCAGACGAGGGAAGGGGAGGATGGGGCTGAGAGGCGAGGGGCTGTGTGTGTGTGTGTGTGTGTGTGTGTGTGTGTGTGTGTGTGTGTGTGTGTGTGTGTGTGTGTGTGTGTGTGTGTGTGTGTGTGTGTGTGTGTGTGTATGTGTGTGTGTGCGTTGGGGGGTGAGTGAGGGTGGAAAGCGAGGCCTTAGGCAATCAAACAGAGCCACGGCACTGGCACTAAAGCTGATGAGTACTGATCACAGACTCTACTCATTACACTAATAAGACTGTATTCAAATTAGCCCTGCCCTGCCCTGCCCTGCCCGTGTGTGTGTGTGTGTGTGTGTGTGTGTGTGTGTGTGTGTGTGTGTGTGTGTGTGTGTGTGTGTGTGTGTGTGTGTGTGTGTGTGTGTGTGTGTGTGTGTGTGTGTGTGTGTGTGTGTGTGCGTGATTTTTTTTCCCCCTTTCCTTTAGCCTGCTTTTTTTCCCAAGCGTTGCATTAAAACACACAGGCGCCTGCTCCAATCCGATGGCCTTTGCGTTATTCCCTTAACGATATCGCTAATTAGAACTGGCTTCTCTAGCTAATGAATAATTATCCGTCCTCTCTCAAGCATAAAAAACATACATTTCGCCATTACTTCTCCCCTGTTAGCCTCCATGGTTAAATCAGTCATTGTTTTGAATGGTTTTGGTGATTTGTGACCAGATCTTAACAGATGCTGAGTACATGTACTTTGCATTAAGGACAATGATGAGACAAAACCAAAGCAGAGAAAAAACAATGAAAAATTAATTAGGCCAGGAAGGGTTTACCAGTGGTGCTTTGAATGAATTGCCTCATTTATGTGGAAAGATTTAACATTTAATAAGTGTTAAATAGTTTATAGGTTGGAGGGCTCACAACTCATTTCAACAATTGTTCTCTTTTCCATCATTTTTATAAAGAGTGCTCTTTGGCCGATTTTAACCGTGGCTTTTTGTTTGCAGTACATTTAAGAAATATGAACATGCATGAAACAAACATGGCATGTGCTCTTATTATTGTAGCCTTATAATACACGTCGTTCCACCAGTGAAACACTGTAATAGCCATTGAAAAGACACGCATTACACAACTAATAGGGCATTACATACAGCCTTTAGTAACGATTTAACTTGGTCATTACAATTCTGGCAAAATTGAAATTGTAAGAGGGGCCAACTCTTGTCTTATTAATATTTTTATTAGCCTTGAATTGAAAAATATTAAATCTTTTTTGCAAATAGTGTCGATCAGCTTATCACAGTCAGGTGAAACGGTGGTAGTTGGCCCAGCTGTGGCTC